>NC_143042.1:32530000-32777500 GCF_057628025.1 Oncorhynchus mykiss
TCTGCCACTACCCTCCCTTCCCTCACCTTCCATCCCTCGCTCCTTTTCTGTTCTTCCCTGTCTCCTTCATTTCTCCTAGCCCTCTCTCTGTCTCTCCCGCCATCCTTTCATTCTGACAGGCTGTGGTTTGTTGTTGTCTTTTCTCTCCTGCCTCTAGCGTTACTATGGCACCCTGCTGGGATGGAGGGAACAAGAGAGAGATGGATGGAGGGAGAAAGAGAGAGAAGGAGAGAGAGAAAGATAGATATATGGAGAGAGAGGGAGGGACTGACGGACGGACGGAGGGAGAGAGAGCGAGAGGGAGAGAGAGAAAGATAGATATATGGAGAGAGAGAGGGGGTGGGGGGGGGGTCATACAGCGAGAGTTTTCTATCCACCATCCCAGGCCTTTACTGTGTGTGTGTGTGTGTCTGTGCCTGTGTGGAGGGGGAGGGGGGGGGGGGGGGGGGAGTGTTCTGTTAAGCAAAGGGCTAGATATTGATCAGTCTGTCAAAGGGTGCTGTGTACTGATGCTCCCTTACACCGTAGCAGGCAGTTACCGATTAGTACCACACACACACACACACACACACACACACAGGGAAAGGAGAGGAGAGAGAACTGAAGAGTAGTCAAAATAAGCCGAGAAGAGCAGTAGATAATCAAGAGAAAACGATTGAAAAATAAATAGAATAGAAGAGTAGTCAAAGGAAGAGGACAGGAGAACAAAACAAGACATTGAGGCTAGGACGTTTAAATAACAGTGTGTCTGTCGAGCCCCAGTCATAACAATGTGGTCTAGTTTGGAAGCCAATTCCGGCTTACGCTATTGGGCGTGGGGGTGGCAACCGGGCTATGCTATTGGCTAGATGTGATGCAAGGTGGGCGTGTCTGCTGCTAATTGATTGGTCAACCAAACGCCTGTCTGAGGGTTCCGAACCAGACGGAGTGGTTACGGAGGGAGGGAGGGAGGGAGGGAGGGAGGGAGGGAGGGAGGGAGGGAGGGAGGGAGGGAGGGAGGGAGGGAGGGAGGGAGAGAGAGTACATTAGACTCTAGCCTGAACCATTATACTTAATGATAGACTATAATTGTAAAGGGAGGTTCAGGATGGCACCTTTATTAATTGATACTAAGATAATAGATTTGGCTTGTTTTAACCCAGGGGTTTTCAAACTGGGGTCTGCGGATACCCACATATTGTTCACAACAATAAATATTAGTTTTTATTATCCCCAGTTTGGTCAAATCTTCCTGTCTTTCCCATCCACCCCCCAATGCCAATCATATCTTTGCATCAGTATGCAACTAGCCTTTGCATTGGCCTCGCCCTTTATACACCAGTGGTAGTCAGAGCCGTATTACTGACGGGCACGCGGGGCACGAGCCCTGGTGCCCAACCTCCAGGGGGGGGGCCCCCCCAACCTCATTATTTATATTTTTCCCCGGCGCCAGGTGCGGAGGCCCCCACAACCAAAACTTAGGCTAGAGCCCAGCTCTGCTCAGATAGCACATGACCACAGCATAAGCCATGGCAAGATGTGTAGAATAGCGGGATGTTTGCTTGAAAACTGCTACATTTTCTCTCAGCCGCATGGCAAAGTGTAGAACAGAAGGATTAGCATCGGTCATCACTGTGCGGCTTGTGAGCTGCATGTGGCTCTCAGGAACTTACTTGGCTGCTCACAAAAATATTTAAAAAAACATTTTTTTAGGGGTATCCTCGCCCAGGGGCTCATAATATTTAGAGGTTCTTGACATTAGAAGGTTTGAAAACCGCTAGTCTGAACTACTGGCTTGATCCATTGAAGAAGGTTGTCCTGTCCATGTTCTGCTGTTTTAAAGCCTGTCATTGTTTACTGTCTGATAGAGATCAAGTTATGTAAAGTGATTTCTGTCCAGTAATACTCGTGTGTGTGTGTGTGTGTGTGTGTGTGTGTGTGTGTGTGTGTGTGTGTGTGTGTGTGTGTGTGTCTACCATGTGTCAATTTAATCGCACCCTGTCCCGCTTTCACCGTCTATTCCCCCATAATCCACCTCAATTTAATAACCACTGTGTGTGTCTTTGAGTGTGTGTGTGTGTGTGTGTGTGCGCATCCATATGAGCAGCCAGTGTCTGGCTGTAAACAACATTACATGATTAGAAGCCAGAACATAAACATATTGTTTGTTCTTTGGCATGGTTGACATTAACCTAATTCAACTAGGATTACCATGAAGAGAGAGGGAGAGAGAGAGGGGAGGAAGATGGCAGAGAGAGAGGGAGGCAGGGAGGGAGAGAGAGTGAGAGGGGAGGAAGATGGCAGGGAGGGTGAGAGAGAGAGAGGGTAGGAAGATGGCAGAGAGAGAGGGAGGGAGAGAGCGGGGAAGGAGAGGGGAGGAAGATGGCAGGGAGGGAGAGAGAGAGAGGGGAAGGAGAGGGTTAGGAAGATGGCAGAGAGAGAGAGAGAGGCAGGGAGAGAGAGAGAGAGCCGGGAAGGAGAGAGGAGGAAGATGGCAGAGAGAGAGGGAGGGAATGAAGGAAGGGAGAGGGGAGAGGGCAGTTTCGCAGGTACACACACACACACACACACACTGGAACTCCTGGTCTCATAGACTTGAAATAGCAGCTGGAGTTGACACAGTTTAGCAATCTCTGAAAGAGCAGTAATAGCGTTATGTTCTGTAAGAGCCAGCCTTGTGCGTGCGTGTGTGTGCGTGTATGTGTGTGCTACAGTTGGAGCATCAGGCTGATTCCCTCTGACAGCAGGCTGCCTGGAAGCTCTCCAGATCAGAGAGAGAGAGAGAGAGAGAGAGACAGAGAGAGAGAGAGAGAGAGAGAGACACAGAGAGGGGTAGAGAGAGCGAAACAGACAAGGTGGGGAGATGGAGGGACCGAGAGGAGAACGAGAGAGAGAAAGAAAGGAGGAGGCCGGGAGAGCAATGGAAAAATGGAGAAGAGAGGTGGGTTTGTGAAAGAATGGTCGCTGGAGAGAACGGGGGGGGGGGGGGATAGAGAAGGATTGGGTATGGGGGTGAGAGGACAGAGAGCGAGAGGGGTGGAGAAAGAGGGGACAGAGAGAGAGGAGAGGATAGAGGGAGGTGTATAAATAATGTAGAGGTCTATAATGACAGGGGGAAAGGCTCTTGTGAGCCGCAGACAACAGGGACAGACCGATCACTGCTGTTCACACACACACCAACACACATATATATACACACACACACACACACACACACACACACACACACACACACACACACACACACACACATACACACAGAAACACTACACACACACACACATACACTGTTCACACTTTCTCTCTCTGTAATGACTGTTGTCTAAATTGAGAATGAATAATTAATTGTTTTTAGCCCTTCCTCTAATAGCTTCACACTGGAACAACAGGGACTGAGTGCCTACACACACATAACACACACATAACACACACATAACACACACATAACACACACATAACACACATATAACACACACAAACATACCCACAGAGCAGGGCGACATACGCACACATAAACACACACATAAACACACACATAACACACACATAACACACACATAGCACATACATAACACACACATAACACACACAAATATACCCACAGAGCAGGGTGACATACACACACATAAACACAGCGCAGGGCGACATACACACAGCGCGACACTGTCCTAGTTAAACCTTAGTGTCTTTGTGTGTGTGTTTACGTCGAGTGTGTCGTTGCAGAGCAGACAATCTCTGCCTCTTGGTGTTTTGTGAATAGTACAGTATAATTGCATCAGATTTCATGTGGATTTATTTCCTTTCCCTCGTCGTTTTCTCTCTTTCTCTCTCTCTCTCTTTCTCTCTTTCTCTCCCGCTCTCCCTCTCTCTCTCTCTCTCTCTCTCTCTCTCTCTCTCTCTCCCTCTCTCTCCCACTCTCTCTCCCGCTCTCGTTCTAAACAACAAAGGAAGAGATTTCTTCTCTTTGAAACAGCAGCTGTTCACTATCTCACTATGAAAGAGAGAGGTGGAGAAAAAGGACAGAAAAAAAACAAACATCAACAGCCATCTCCTCGTTTTCTCTCTCTCTCTCTCTCTCATCTCTCTCTCTCTCTCTGCTTTGTGTTATGTTAATGTATAATAGTAATGTTTTATTGTCACATACACCTGATAGGTGCAGTGAAATGTGTTGTTTTACAGGGTCAGCCATAGTAGTACGGCGCCCCTGGAGCACATCAGGGCTAAGTTCCTTGCTCAACAGATTTTCACCTTGTCGGCTCAGGTATTCAAACCAGCAACCTTTCGGTTCTCGGCCCAACGCTTTAAACGCTTGGCTACCTTCCGCCCAACGTGACACTAGTTGAAATAACTGTGTGTAGTTGTTTGTATTTTTCTTTCAGTCAGGTAGAAAAGACCAAACAACTCCACGTACTATCTCCATGCCTTGCTTTGCAGAAATTGTGTGTGTGTGTGTGTGTGTGTGTGTGTGTGTGTGGGGGGGGTGCACAGTGTACGCAGACTATGCTTACGGTATAGACATACACGTGTGCGTTAATATTTGCTTAATGTTTAATTAAGAGCGTTTTGGCAAGAAACCGATAGGTCTCTGGTTTGAATCACCGAGCTGAATGGGTGAACATTCTGCCGTTGTGCCCTTGAGCAAGGCACAAGGTGTAAGTCGCTCTGGATAACAGCATCTGCTAGTTGACTAAAATATAAAGTGTGTGTGTTTGCGTAAGCATGTGTGTGTGTGTGTTAGTTCAGGACTTGCTGTCTTTGTCAGAGCAGACCTTGCCCTGAGGAAGGAGAGAGAGGGATGGAAGGGGTGGGGGGGGGGGGGATCACAGATGGTAGGAGATGTCTATCTTTCGGGGGGGGTGGGGGGGGCTACTTCAAACACATTAACCCTTGCCCCTGTGTGTGTGTGTGTGTGTGTGTGTGTGTGTGTGTGTGTGTGTGTGTGTGTGTGTGTGTGTGTGTCATTTGTATCCAGGGAGAAAGAGACAGGGGCAGAAAGGGAAAGAAGGAGGGAGAGTCATTGGAAAGAGATAGATGAGAGATAGAGAGAGAGGTGGAACAGAGTGTCTCTGTGTGTTTAAAGAGTATGTCCTGCATATATATTTCTCTGTGAGTGTGTTTATTCGTCTGCATTTGGTAGCAAACACAGAACGAAAGGAAGTAGGAGGGGAGAGGAGTAGAGACTGCCAGGAACAGTGGGGGAATGTGTGTGTGTGTGTGTGTGTGTGTGTGTGTGTGTGTGTGTGTGTGTTAGAGAGCGGCGGTGTTTCAAACAGTCCCAGGATAGTTTACTGCTTCAAAGCACCGGAGCTGGAGAGAGAGGAGAAGAAGGAGAGAAGAGAGGGAGGCCCATTCCTCTCCCTCACTCTTTTTTTTCTCTCCCTCGTTTTCAAAGAAGAGGAGAGGGAGAGTTACCCAAATCTGTCTAATTTGAAGTTCCCCCGTTCCCTTTCTCCAACCAAGCCTGACTGGCCTTCCCCCCTCCTTTTCTCCCGCTCCCCATCTCTCTCTTTCTCCCTTCTTTCTCGCTTCTCTCTCTCTCTCTCCCTGCCAGCCCTTATGCCAGTCCAGTGCCAGGGCGTCTGGCCAACTCATTGGTGTGTGTGTGTGTGTGTGTGTGTGTGTGTGTGTGTGTGTGTGTGTGTGTGTGTGTGTGTGTGTGTGGGCATGTCTGTGTTTACCCATGTTACCTTATGCTAGTCTGTAACTGCTGGTACAGTATGCCACGGTCGTAACGATCCTGCCAGTTCCTCTGTGTCTCCCAGTCACACACACTCTGTGCCAGCATATACACACACACTGTGCCAGTCTACCCAGTAACAGTTAACTATTCTGCCAATCTACCCAACCTCACACACAAGCAGGAAGGCAAACACACACACACACACACATATATATACAGACATATACACACAGAGACTTATACAGAGAGAGGGAGAGGGAAAATAACTGGAAAGAAAAAGAGAGGGAGAGAGATCGGGAGGTGGTAGTTCCTGTCATGTCTGCTGTGTGGAAGTAGGTCAGGCGTCACATTCATTAACATCCCCCACACACACACACACACACACATGCTCCAATCAGACATGCGCACAACCATGCACACACACAAAGCAGGCAAGTACACACAGACACACACACTCTGGGGCAGACTGCTGATGAAAAACACCACACACGCGCACGCATGCTCGCACACACACTATATTCCCCGGTCCTGCGTGTCTCACACACACAAAGACACACACTCACCATACCATGTTACATCCCACTGCTCCACATCAAGCCCCTTTGCTGGACAAACATCAGGCAGGCAGCTCCCTGTAGCGCTGGAGCTACCGTTAGCATTAGCTACGAGGAACCATTGATTGATTCACTGTCATTTCATTATCTGATTTAAAGATACACACATTTACAGCCATGAACATCTGGAAGTGTTAACATCCGGTACGGGCCTCCCGGGTGGTGCAGTGGTCTAATTCACTGCATCGCAGTGCTAGCTGTGCCACGAGAGACTCTGGGTTCGAGCCCAGGCTCTGTCGCAGCCGGCCATGACCGGGAGGTCCATGGGGCGAAGCACAATTGGCCTAGTGTCGTCCGGGTTAGGGAGGGTTTGGCCGGTAGGGATATCATTGTCTCATCGCGTACTAGCGACTCCTGTGGTGGGTTGGGCGCAGTGCACGCTGACCAGGTCGCTAGGGGCACGGTGTTTCCTCCGACACATTGGTGCAGCTGGCTTCAGGGTTGGATGCGTGCTGTGTTAAGAAGCAGTGCGGCTTGGTTGGGTGGTGTTTCGGAGGATGCATGACTCTCGACCTTCGTCTCTCCCGAGCCCGTACGGGAGTTGTAGCGATGAGACAAGATAGTAACTTCTAAAAACAATTGGATACCACGATATTGGGGCGAAAAAAAGGGGGTAGAATTTAAAAAATAAAACACATCCGGTTGAATGCGGAAACAAAGGAGAGCTCGGTGTGTTGTTTTGAAAATCTCTGAAAAAGTGTTTTATTGAAAAAGGTTACTAGCTTTTGAATTTGTATCCTGGCGATGCGGATAGCCTCAGTTGCTGGGACCGCTACATCTGTCCAGGGATACTGCCAACCAAAAGTTTGCTAGCAGCTAGCCTAGCTGCTAACTAGCTAGCAAGCTAGCAAGGTTTCCAGGACAGCTTGAACACAGCCCGCGACGTGGTTAGCCCTTGTGGCTGGGACCGCAGATTGTCCTGGACTCTTGGCTGTCTAAATCCCTGCTATGTGTTGTTGTTTCAATCTACCATGCGACCTGCCCTGTCAGGAACTGCGTGGAGTACCAGCGTGGAGTACCAGCGTTAGCCTACGTTGCTACCATGGCATCTATAGGAAAGCTGAAGGTTCTTTCAAACAAACAAAAAGGGTCCGACAAGCAGTTGCTACAACAACAGGAAAATAGCTTCTAGAGCTTTGTCCAAATACTGATGGACTCAAATACTGATGGACTCAAATACTGATGGACTCAAATACTGATGGACAAAATATTTGACGATCTGACCAGAGAAGTCCAAGACCTTAAGAACAGTTTGCAGATCTCCCAGGGCGAGGTGGATGTCATGAAAGAGACTTGCAGCAAAATGACGAGAAACTGAAAGTCCACTCAAGATGACGAGAAACTGTAAGTCCACTCAAGATGACGATAAACTGAAAGTCCACTCAAGATGACGAGAAACTGTAAGTCCACTCAAGATGACTAGAAACTGTAAGTCCACTCAAAATGACGAGAAACTGAAAGTCCACTCAAGATGACGAGAAACTGTAAGTCCACTCAAGATGACGAGAAACTGAAAGTCCACTCAAGATGACAACAGCACACTCTGCGAATCGTTATTAACGATGACGGGGAAAACAGACTATCTAGAGGGGCAATCCAGGAGGAATAACATGACAACTGGGACGAGAAAGTACGAAACAATTACCACTGAAAAGCTGCAGCTGTATCATACGACGATTGAGGTGGCGCCTACCCACAGGTTTGGAAAACATGTAGCCAGACTTGGTGACAACCCAGGCCGATAGTGGTCAAGCCCCTGAGGTTTAAGGACAAGACGGATGTTCCGGAGAGAGCCAAGAACTTAAGAGGAACCAACATTTTCCTCAGCGAGGACTTCTCTGAAGCTGTGCGCCCAAGGCGGGAAAAACGCATCCCAGCTATGAAAGCTGCCAGAGAGCGTGGGAACAGTGCTTACATTCACTACGACAGGCTCACTGTACACCCTCTCTCCCAAAAGCCTGGGAGGAATGAGAAAGCCAAGCCTCAGGGCCAGTAGCTTCAGCCCCACATCAGACACACACATTTGTTTTGACTCCATATTATGTCTATCTCCGATAAGCTACCAAGGAAAGTGCTAAGAATAGCTCATATTAATATACAGTATAACATTGGATGGTCAATTATCACGGGTAAGTCATATTGACAAATGTGGAGGGGTGTGTATGTTATTCAAAAAAAGATGTTCTGCGCTTTTTTTGACACAAAGATCAACTGTACTAGTTGTCCAGGATCTGGTCTTGTCCCATCTCGATTGCTGTCGGGTAATATGGTCAAGTGCGGCAAAGAAAGACCGAGAACGTCTGCAGCTGGCTCAAAACAGAGCAGCACGCCTTGCCCTTAACTGCACATACACAACTAACATCACCAACATGCCAGTCCTTCCTGGTTGAGGGTTGACGAGATGCAGTATTTACTTCTTCTCTTCAAGTTTTTAATGAGGAATAGTACTCCAGATTGTCTGCATAATGAAATGACATTCAGCTCAGACACGCGTACATTACCCATAAGACAGGCCACCAAGGGTCTCTCCACAGTCCCCAAGTCCAAAACGAATTCACGGCAACACACAGTTTTGTGCAGGACCATGATCGCATAGAACTCCCTTCCATCTCCAATTACTCAAGCAAACAGCAGTATTGGACTGGTTGAGAGAGGGGGTAAGGAGAGGGCTAGGATAATATTGGACTGGTTGAGAGAGGGGGTAAGGAGAGGGCTAGGATAATATTAGACTGGTTGAGAGAGGGGGTAAGGAGAGGGCTAGGATAATATTGGACTGGTTGAGAGAGGGGGTAAGGAGAGGGCTAGGATAATATTGGACTGGTTGAGAGAGGGGGTAAGGAGAGGGCTAGGATAATATTGGACTGGTTGAGAGCGGGGGTAAGGAGAGGACTATGATAATATTGGACTGGTTGAGAGAGGGGGTAAGGAGAGGACTATGATAATATTGGACTGGTTGAGAGAGGGGGTAAGGAGAGGGCTAGGATAATATTGGACTGGTTGAGAGAGGGGGTAAGGAGAGGGCTAGGATAATATTGGACTGGTTGAGAGCGGGGGTAAGGAGAGGACTATGATAATATTGGACTGGTTGAGAGAGGGGGTAAGGAGAGGGCTAGGATAATATTGGACTGGTTGAGAGAGGGGGTAAGGAGAGGGCTAGGATAATATTGGACTGGTTGAGAGAGGGGTAAGGAGAAGACTATGATAATATTGGACTGGTTGAGAGAGGGGTAAGCAGAGGGCTAGGATAATATTGGACTGGTTGAGAGCGGGGGTAAGGAGAGGACTATGATAATATTGGACTGGTTGAGAGAGGGGGTAAGGAGAGGGCTATGATAATATTGGACTGGTTGAGAGAGGGGGTAAGGAGAGGGCTAGGATAATATTGGACTGGTTGAGAGAGGGGGTAAGGAGAGGGCTAGGATAATATTGGACTCGTTGAGAGAGGGGGTAAGGAGAGGGCTAGGATAATATTGGACTGGTTGAGAGAGGGGGTAAGGAGAGGGCTAGGATAATATTGGACTGGTTGAGAGAGGGGGTAAGGAGAGGGCTAGGATAATATTGGACTGGTTTAGAGAGGGGGTAAGGAGAGGGCTAGGATAATATTGGACTGGTTGAGAGAGGGGGTAAGGAGAGGGCTATGATAATATTGGACTGGTTGAGAGAGGGGTAAGGAGAGGGCTAGGATAATATTGGACTGGTTTAGAGAGGGGGTAAGGAGAGGGCTATGATAATATTGGACTGGTTGAGAGAGGGGTAAGGAGAGGGCTAGGATAATATTGGACTGGTTGAGAGAGGGGTAAGGAGAGGACTATGATAATATTGGACTGGTTGAGAGAGGGGTAAGGAGAGGACTATGATAATATTGGACTGGTTGAGAGAGGGGTAAGGAGAGGACTATGATAATATTGGACTGGTTGAGAGAGGGGTAAGTAGAGGACTATGATAATATTGGACTGGTTGAGAGAGGGGTAAGGAGAGGGCTATGATAATATTGGACTGGTTGAGAGAGGGGGTAAGGAGAGGGCTAGGATAATATTGGACTGGTTGAGAGAGGGGGTAAGGAGAGGGCTAGGATAATATTGGACTCGTTGAGAGAGGGGGTAAGGAGAGGGCTAGGATAATATTGGACTGGTTGAGAGAGGGGGTAAGGAGAGGGCTAGGATAATATTGGACTGGTTGAGAGAGGGGGTAAGGAGAGGGCTAGGATAATATTGGACTGGTTTAGAGAGGGGGTAAGGAGAGGGCTAGGATAATATTGGACTGGTTGAGAGAGGGGGTAAGGAGAGGGCTATGATAATATTGGACTGGTTGAGAGAGGGGTAAGGAGAGGGCTAGGATAATATTGGACTGGTTTAGAGAGGGGGTAAGGAGAGGGCTATGATAATATTGGACTGGTTGAGAGAGGGGTAAGGAGAGGGCTAGGATAATATTGGACTGGTTGAGAGAGGGGTAAGGAGAGGACTATGATAATATTGGACTGGTTGAGAGAGGGGTAAGGAGAGGACTATGATAATATTGGACTGGTTGAGAGAGGGGTAAGGAGAGGACTATGATAATATTGGACTGGTTGAGAGAGGGGTAAGTAGAGGACTATGATAATATTGGACTGGTTGAGAGAGGGGTAAGGAGAGGGCTAGGATAATATTGGACTGGTTTAGAGAGGGGGTAAGGAGAAGGCTATGATAATATTGGACTGGTTGAGAGAGGGGGTAAGGAGAGGACTATGATAATATTGGACTGGTTGAGAGAGGGGTAAGCAGAGGGCTAGGATAATATTGGACTGGTTGAGAGAGGGGGTAAGGAGAGGACTATGATAATATTGGACTGGTTGAGAGAGGGGTAAGGAGAGGGCTATGATAATATTGGACTGGTTGAGAGAGGGGGTAAGGAGAGGGCTAGGATAATATTGGACTGGTTGAGAGAGGGGGTAAGGAGAGGACTATGATAATATTGGACTGGTTAGGAGAGGGCTAGGATAATATTGGACTGGTTGAGAGAGGGGGTAAGGAGAGGGCTAGGATAATATTGGACTGGTTGAGAGAGGGGGTAAGGAGAGGGCTAGGATAATATTGGACTGGTTGAGAGAGGGGGTAAGGAGAGGGCTAGGATAGTATTGGACTGGTTTAGAGAGGGGGTAAGGAGAGGGCTAGGATAATATTGGACTGGTTGAGAGAGGGGGTAAGGAGAGGGCTATGATAATATTGGACTGGTTGAGAGAGGGGTAAGGAGAGGGCTAGGATAATATTGGACTGGTTTAGAGAGGGGGTAAGGAGAAGGCTATGATAATATTGGACTGGTTGAGAGAGGGGGTAAGGAGAGGACTATGATAATATTGGACTGGTTGAGAGAGGGGTAAGGAGAGGGCTAGGATAATATTGGACTGGTTGAGAGAGGGGGTAAGGAGAGGGCTATGATAATGTTGGACTGGTTGAGAGAGGGGGTAAGGAGAGGGCTGGGATAATATTGGACTGGTTGAGAGAGGGGGTAAGGAGAGGACTATGATAATATTGGACTGGTTAGGAGAGGGCTAGGATAATATTGGACTGGTTGAGAGAGGGGGTAAGGAGAGGGCTAGGATAATATTGGACTGGTTGAGAGAGGGGGTAAGGAGAGGGCTAGGATAATATTGGACTGGTTGAGAGAGGGGGTAAGGAGAGGGCTAGGATAATATTGGACTGGTTTAGAGAGGGGGTAAGGAGAGGGCTAGGATAATATTGGACTGGTTGAGAGAGGGGGTAAGGAGAGGGCTATGATAATATTGGACTGGTTGAGAGAGGGGTAAGGAGAGGGCTAGGATAATATTGGACTGGTTTAGAGAGGGGGTAAGGAGAAGGCTATGATAATATTGGACTGGTTGAGAGAGGGGGTAAGGAGAGGACTATGATAATATTGGACTGGTTGAGAGAGGGGTAAGGAGAGGGCTAGGATAATATTGGACTGGTTGAGAGAGGGGGTAAGGAGAGGACTATGATAATATTGGACTGGTTGAGAGAGGGGTAAGGAGAGGGCTAGGATAATATTGGACTGGTTTAGAGAGGGGGTAAGGAGAAGGCTATGATAATATTGGACTGGTTGAGAGAGGGGGTAAGGAGAGGACTATGATAATATTGGACTGGTTGAGAGAGGGGTAAGGAGAGGGCTATGATAATATTGGACTGGTTGAGAGAGGGGGTAAGGAGAGGGCTAGGATAATATTGGACTGGTTGAGAGAGGGGTAAGGAGAGGGCTATGATAATATTGGACTGGTTGAGAGAGGGGGTAAGGAGAGGGCTAGGATAATATTGGACTGGTTGAGAGAGGGGGTAAGGAGAGGACTATGATAATATTGGACTGGTTAGGAGAGGGCTAGGATAATATTGGACTGGTTTAGAAAGGGGGTAAGGAGAAGGCTATGATTATATTGGACTGGTTGAGAGAGGGGGTAAGGAGAGGACTATGATAATATTGGACTGGTTGAGAGAGTGGTAAGGAGAGGGCTAGGATAATATTGGACTGGTTGAGAGAGGGGGTAAGGAGAGGACTATGATAATATTGGACTGGTTGAGAGAGGGGTAAGGAGAGGGCTAGGATAATATTGGACTGGCTGAGAGAGGGGGTAAGGAGAGGGCTAGGATAATATTGGACTGGTTGAGAGGGGGGTAAGGAGAGGGCTAGGATAATATTGGACTGGTTGAGAGAGGGGGTAAGGAGAGGGCTATGATAATATTGGACTGGTTGAGAGAGGGGGTAAGGAGAGGGCTAGGATAATATTGGACTGGTTGAGAGAGGGGGTAAGGAGAGGACTATGATAATATTGGACTGGTTGAGAGAGGGGGTAAGGAGAGGGCTATGATAATATTGGACTGGTTGAGAGAGGGGGTAAGGAGAGGGCTAGGATAATATTGGACTGGTTTAGAGAGGGGTAAGGAGAGGGCTAGTATAATATTGGACTGGTTGAGAGAGGGGGTAAGGAGAGGGCTATGATAATATTGGACTGGTTGAGAGAGGGGGTAAGGAGAGGGCTAGGATAATATTGGACTGGTTGAGAGAGGGGGTAAGGAGAGGACTATGATAATATTGGACTGGTTGAGAGAGGGGGTAAGGAGAGGACTATGATAATATTGGACTGGTTGAGAGAGGGGGTAAGGAGAAGGCTATGATAATATTGGACTGGTTGAGAGAGGGGGTAAGGAGAGGGCTAGGATAATATTGGACTGGTTGAGAGAGGGGGTAAGGAGAGGACTATGATAATATTGGACTGGTTGAGAGAGGGGTAAGCAGAGGGCTAGGATAATATTGGACTGGTTGAGAGAGGGGGTAAGGAGAGGACTATGATAATATTGGACTGGTTGAGAGAGGGGTAAGGAGAGGGCTATGATAATATTGGACTGGTTGAGAGAGGGGGTAAGGAGAGGGCTAGGATAATATTGGACTGGTTGAGAGAGGGGGTAAGGAGAGGACTATGATAATATTGGACTGGTTAGGAGAGGGCTAGGATAATATTGGACTGGTTGAGAGAGGGGGTAAGGAGAGGGCTAGGATAATATTGGACTGGTTGAGAGAGGGGGTAAGGAGAGGGCTAGGATAATATTGGACTGGTTGAGAGAGGGGGTAAGGAGAGGGCTAGGATAGTATTGGACTGGTTTAGAGAGGGGGTAAGGAGAGGGCTAGGATAATATTGGACTGGTTGAGAGAGGGGGTAAGGAGAGGGCTATGATAATATTGGACTGGTTGAGAGAGGGGTAAGGAGAGGGCTAGGATAATATTGGACTGGTTTAGAGAGGGGGTAAGGAGAAGGCTATGATAATATTGGACTGGTTGAGAGAGGGGGTAAGGAGAGGACTATGATAATATTGGACTGGTTGAGAGAGGGGTAAGGAGAGGGCTAGGATAATATTGGACTGGTTGAGAGAGGGGGTAAGGAGAGGGCTATGATAATGTTGGACTGGTTGAGAGAGGGGGTAAGGAGAGGGCTGGGATAATATTGGACTGGTTGAGAGAGGGGGTAAGGAGAGGACTATGATAATATTGGACTGGTTAGGAGAGGGCTAGGATAATATTGGACTGGTTGAGAGAGGGGGTAAGGAGAGGGCTAGGATAATATTGGACTGGTTGAGAGAGGGGGTAAGGAGAGGGCTAGGATAATATTGGACTGGTTGAGAGAGGGGGTAAGGAGAGGGCTAGGATAATATTGGACTGGTTTAGAGAGGGGGTAAGGAGAGGGCTAGGATAATATTGGACTGGTTGAGAGAGGGGGTAAGGAGAGGGCTATGATAATATTGGACTGGTTGAGAGAGGGGTAAGGAGAGGGCTAGGATAATATTGGACTGGTTTAGAGAGGGGGTAAGGAGAAGGCTATGATAATATTGGACTGGTTGAGAGAGGGGGTAAGGAGAGGACTATGATAATATTGGACTGGTTGAGAGAGGGGTAAGGAGAGGGCTAGGATAATATTGGACTGGTTGAGAGAGGGGGTAAGGAGAGGACTATGATAATATTGGACTGGTTGAGAGAGGGGTAAGGAGAGGGCTAGGATAATATTGGACTGGTTTAGAGAGGGGGTAAGGAGAAGGCTATGATAATATTGGACTGGTTGAGAGAGGGGGTAAGGAGAGGACTATGATAATATTGGACTGGTTGAGAGAGGGGTAAGGAGAGGGCTATGATAATATTGGACTGGTTGAGAGAGGGGGTAAGGAGAGGGCTAGGATAATATTGGACTGGTTGAGAGAGGGGTAAGGAGAGGGCTATGATAATATTGGACTGGTTGAGAGAGGGGGTAAGGAGAGGGCTAGGATAATATTGGACTGGTTGAGAGAGGGGGTAAGGAGAGGACTATGATAATATTGGACTGGTTAGGAGAGGGCTAGGATAATATTGGACTGGTTTAGAAAGGGGGTAAGGAGAAGGCTATGATTATATTGGACTGGTTGAGAGAGGGGGTAAGGAGAGGACTATGATAATATTGGACTGGTTGAGAGAGTGGTAAGGAGAGGGCTAGGATAATATTGGACTGGTTGAGAGAGGGGGTAAGGAGAGGACTATGATAATATTGGACTGGTTGAGAGAGGGGTAAGGAGAGGGCTAGGATAATATTGGACTGGCTGAGAGAGGGGGTAAGGAGAGGGCTAGGATAATATTGGACTGGTTGAGAGGGGGGTAAGGAGAGGGCTAGGATAATATTGGACTGGTTGAGAGAGGGGGTAAGGAGAGGGCTATGATAATATTGGACTGGTTGAGAGAGAGGGTAAGGAGAGGGCTAGGATAATATTGGACTGGTTGAGAGAGGGGGTAAGGAGAGGACTATGATAATATTGGACTGGTTGAGAGAGGGGGTAAGGAGAGGGCTATGATAATATTGGACTGGTTGAGAGAGGGGGTAAGGAGAGGGCTAGGATAATATTGGACTGGTTGAGAGAGGGGTAAGGAGAGGGCTAGGATAATATTGGACTGGTTGAGAGAGGGGGTAAGGAGAGGGCTATGATAATATTGGACTGGTTGAGAGAGGGGGTAAGGAGAGGGCTAGGATAATATTGGACTGGTTGAGAGAGGGGGTAAGGAGAGGACTATGATAATATTGGACTGGTTGAGAGAGGGGGTAAGGAGAGGACTATGATAATATTGGACTGGTTGAGAGAGGGGGTAAGGAGAGGACTATGATAATATTGGACTGGTTGAGAGAGGGGTAAGGAGAGGGCTAGGATAATATTGGACTGGCTGAGAGAGGGGGTAAGGAGAGGGCTAGGATAATATTGGACTGGTTGAGAGGGGGGTAAGGAGAGGGCTAGGATAATATTGGACTGGTTGAGAGAGGGGGTAAGGAGAGGGCTAGGATAATATTGGACTGGTTGAGAGAGGGGGTAAGGAGAGGGCTAGGATAATATTGGACTGGTTGAGAGAGGGGGTAAGGAGAGGACTATGATAATATTGGACTGGTTGAGAGAGGGGGTAAGGAGAGGGCTATGATAATATTGGACTGGTTGAGAGAGGGGGTAAGGAGAGGGCTAGGATAATATTGGACTGGTTGAGAGAGGGGTAAGGAGAGGGCTAGGATAATATTGGACTGGTTGAGAGAGGGGGTAAGGAGAGGGCTATGATAATATTGGACTGGTTGAGAGAGGGGGTAAGGAGAGGGCTAGGATAATATTGGACTGGTTGAGAGAGGGGGTAAGGAGAGGACTATGATAATATTGGACTGGTTGAGAGAGGGGGTAAGGAGAGGACTATGATAATATTGGACTGGTTGAGAGAGGGGGTAAGGAGAAGGCTATGATAATATTGGACTGGTTGAGAGAGGGGGTAAGGAGAGGGCTAGGATAATATTGGACTGGTTTAGAGAGGGGGTAAGGAGAGGGCTAGGATAATATTGGACTGGTTGAGAGAGGGGGTAAGGAGAGGGCTAGGATAATATTGGACTGGTTTAGAGAGGGGGTAAGGAGAGGGCTAGGATAATATTGGACTGGTTTAGAGAGGGGGTAAGGAGAGGGCTAGGATAATATTGGACTGGTTTAGAGAGGGGGTAAGGAGAAGGCTATGATAATATTGGACTGGTTGAGAGAGGGGGTAAGGAGAGGACTATGATAATATTGGACTGGTTGAGAGAGGGGTAAGGAGAGGGCTAGGATAATATTGGACTGGTTGAGAGAGGGGGTAAGGAGAGGACTATGATAATATTGGACTGGTTAGGAGAGGGCTAGGATAATATTGGACTGGTTTAGAGAGGGGGTAAGGAGAAGGCTATGATTATATTGGACTGGTTGAGAGAGGGGGTAAGGAGAGGACTATGATAATATTGGACTGGTTGAGAGAGTGGTAAGGAGAGGGCTAGGATAATATTGGACTGGTTGAGAGAGGGGGTAAGGAGAGGACTATGATAATATTGGACTGGTTGAGAGAGGGGTAAGGAGAGGACTATGATAATATTGGACTGGTTGAGAGAGGGGGTAAGGAGAGGGCTAGGATAATATTGGACTGGCTGAGAGAGGGGGTAAGGAGAGGGCTAGGATAATATTAGACTGGTTGAGAGGGGGGTAAGGAGAGGGCTAGGATAATATTGGACTGGTTGAGAGAGGGGGTAAGGAGAGGGCTATGATAATATTGGACTGGTTGAGAGAGGGGGTAAGGAGAGGGCTAGGATAATATTGGACTGGTTGAGAGAGGGGGTAAGGAGAGGACTATGATAATATTGGACTGGTTGAGAGAGGGGGTAAGGAGAGGACTATGATAATATTGGACTGGTTGAGAGAGGGGGTAAGGAGAGGGCTAGGATAATATTGGACTGGTTGAGAGAGGGGTAAGGAGAGGGCTAGGATAATATTGGACTGGTTGAGAGAGGGGGTAAGGAGAGGGCTATGATAATATTGGACTGGTTGAGAGAGGGGGTAAGGAGAGGGCTAGGATAATATTGGACTGGTTGAGAGAGGGGGTAAGGAGAAGGCTATGATAATATTGGACTGGTTGAGAGAGGGGGTAAGGGGAGGTCTATGATAATATTGGACTGGTTGAGAGAGGGGGTAAGGAGAGGGCTAGGATAATATTGGACTGGTTGAGAGAGGGGTAAGGAGAGGGCTATGATAATATTGGACTGGTTGAGAGAGGGGGTAAGGAGAGGGCTAGGATAATATTGGACTGGTTGAGAGAGGGGGTAAGGAGAGGACTATGATAATATTGGACTGGTTAGGAGAGGGCTAGGATAATATTGGACTGGTTTAGAGAGGGGGTAAGGAGAAGGCTATGATTATATTGGACTGGTTGAGAGAGGGGGTAAGGAGAGGACTATGATAATATTGGACTGGTTGAGAGAGTGGTAAGGAGAGGGCTAGGATAATATTGGACTGGTTGAGAGAGGGGGTAAGGAGAGGACTATGATAATATTGGACTGGTTGAGAGAGGGGTAAGGAGAGGACTATGATAATATTGGACTGGTTGAGAGAGGGGGTAAGGAGAGGGCTAGGATAATATTGGACTGGCTGAGAGAGGGGGTAAGGAGAGGGCTAGGATAATATTGGACTGGTTGAGAGGGGGGTAAGGAGAGGGCTAGGATAATATTGGACTGGTTGAGAGAGGGGGTAAGGAGAGGGCTATGATAATATTGGACTGGTTGAGAGAGGGGGTAAGGAGAGGGCTAGGATAATATTGGACTGGTTGAGAGAGGGGGTAAGGAGAGGACTATGATAATATTGGACTGGTTGAGAGAGGGGGTAAGGAGAGGGCTATGATAATATTGGACTGGTTGAGAGAGGGGGTAAGGAGAGGGCTAGGATAATATTGGACTGGTTGAGAGAGGGGTAAGGAGAGGGCTAGGATAATATTGGACTGGTTGAGAGAGGGGGTAAGGAGAGGGCTATGATAATATTGGACTGGTTGAGAGAGGGGGTAAGGAGAGGGCTAGGATAATATTGGACTGGTTGAGAGAGGGGGTAAGGAGAGGACTATGATAATATTGGACTGGTTGAGAGAGGGGGTAAGGAGAAGGCTATGATAATATTGGACTGGTTGAGAGAGGGGGTAAGGGGAGGGCTATGATAATATTGGACTGGTTGAGAGAGGGGGTAAGGAGAGGGCTAGGATAATATTGGACTGGTTGAGAGAGGGGGTAAGGAGAGGGCTAGGATAATATTGGACTGGTTTAGAGAGGGGGTAAGGAGAGGGCTATGATAATATTGGACTGGTTGAGAGAGGGGGTAAGGAGAGGGCTAGGATAATATTGGACTGGTTGAGAGAGGGGGTAAGGAGAGGGCTATGATAATATTGGACTGGTTGAGAGAGGGGGTAAGGAAAGGGCTATGATAATATTGGACTGGTTGAGAGAGGGGGTAAAGAGAGGGCTAGGATAATATTGGACTGGTTGAGAGAGGGGGTAAGGAGAGGGTTAGGATAATATTGGACTGGTTGAGAGAGCGGGTAAGGAGAGGACTATGATAATATTGGACTGGTTGAGAGAGGGGTAAGGAGAGGGCTATGATAATATTGGACTGGTTGAGAGAGGGGGTAAGGAGAGGGCTAGGATAATATTGGACTGGTTGAGAGAGGGGGTAAGGAGAGGACTATGATAATATTGGACTGGTTAGAAGAGGGCTAGGATAATATTGGACTGGTTTAGAGAGGGGGTAAGGAGAAGGCTATGATAATATTGGACTGGTTGAGAGAGGGGGTAAGGAGAGGACTATGATAATATTGGACTGGTTTAGAGAGGGGTAAGGAGAGGGCTATGATAATATTGGACTGGTTGAGAGAGGGGTAAGGAGAGGACTATGATAATATTGGACTGGTTGAGAGAGGGGGTAAGGAGAGGGCTAGGATAATATTGGACTGGTTGAGAGAGGGGGTAAGGAGAGGGCTAGGATAATATTGGACTGGTTGAGAGAGGGGGTAAGGAGAGGGCTAGGATAATATTGGACTGGTTGAGAGAGGGGGTAAGGAGATGACTATGATAATATTGGACTGGTTGAGAGAGGGGGTAAGGAGATGACTATGATAATATTGGACTGGTTGAGAGAGGGGGTAAGGAGAGGGCTATGATAATATTGGACTGGTTGAGAGAGGGGGTAAGGAGAAGGCTATGATAATATTGGACTGGTTGAGAGAGGGGGTAAGGAGAGGGCTATGATAATATTGGACTGGTTGAGAGAGGGGGTAAGGAGAGGGCTATGATAATATTGGACTGGTTGAGAGAGGGGGTAAGGAGAGGGCTAGGATAATATTGGACTGGTTTAGAGAGGGGGTAAGGAGAGGGCTATGATAATATTGGACTGGTTGAGAGAGGGGGTAAGGAGAGGGCTATGATAATATTGGACTGGTTGAGAGAGGGGGTAAGGAGAGGGCTATGATAATATTGGACTGGTTGAGAGAGGGGTAAGGAGAGGACTATGATAATATTGGACTGGTTGAGAGAGGGGTAAGGAGAGGACTATGATAATATTGGACTGGTTGAGAAAGGGGGTAAGGAGAGGACTATGATAATATTGGACTGGTTGAGAGAGGGGGTAAGGAGAGGACTATGATAATATTGGACTGGTTGAGAGAGGGGGTAAGGAGAGGGCTATGATAATATTGGACTGGTTGAGAAAGGGGGTAAGGAGAGGACTATGATAATATTGGACTGGTTGAGAGAGGGGGTAAGGAGAGGACTAGGACACACTATCACATACATACTTTTTGTTGTTTTGTTGTTTGTATTATGTTTTTGTTTTATTGTTTGTACAGTATCAGTCAAACGTTTGGACACACCTGCTCATTCCAGGGTTTTTCTTTATTTGTACAATTTTCTTCATTGTATAATAATAGTGAAGACATAACTATAAAATAACACATATCGACACATTACTACACAAATCATGTAGTAACCAAAAAAGTGTTAAATAAATCAAAATATATTTTATATTTGAGATCCTTCAAAGTAGCCACCCTTTGCCTTTATGACAACTTTGTACACTCTTGGCATTCTCTCAACCAGCTTCATGAGGTAGTCACCTGGAACGCATTTCAATTAACAGGTGTGCCTCGTTAAAAGTCAATTAGTGGAATTTCTTTCCTTCTTAATTTGTTTGAGCCAATCAGTTGTTTTGTGACAAAGTATGGGTGGTATACAGAAGATAGCCCTATTTGGTAAAAGACCAAGACCATATTATGGCTAGAACTAACTCAAATATTTTATTTATTTATTTCACCTTTATTTAACTAGGCAAGTCAGTTTAGAACAGATTCTAGAGACAACACAACACAACTTAAACAAAGATCCTAAGACAACAACATAGTAAGGCTGCAGCAACACATGACAACACAGCATGGTACCAACACAACATGACAACAACATGGTAGGACATGAAGGTCAGTCATTCTGGAAAATTGCAAGAACTTTGATAGTTTCTTCAAGTGCATTTGCAAAAACCATCAAGCGCTATTATGAAACTGGCTCTCATGAGGACCGCCACAGGAATGGAAGACCCAGAGGTACCTCTGCTGCAGACGATAAGTTCATTGGAGTTACCACCAGCCTCAGAAATTGCAACCCAAATAAATGCTTCACGTAGTTCAAGTAACAAACACATCTCAACATCAACTGTTCAGAGGAAACTGCGTGAATCAGGCCTTCATGGTCGAATTGTTGCAAAGAAACCACTACTAAGGGACAACAATAATAAGAAGAGACTTGCTTGGGCCAAAAAACACGAGCAATGGACATTAGACCGGTGGAAATCTGTTATTGAGTCCAAATTTGAGATTTTTGGTTCCAACCGCCGTGTCTTTGTGAGACGCAGAGTAGTTGAACGGATGATCTCCACATTGTGTGCTTCCCACCGTGAAGCATGGAGGAGGAGGTGTGATGGTGCTTTGCTGGTGACACGATCAGTGATTTATTTAGAATTCAAGGCACACTTAACCAGCATGGCTACCACAGCATTCTGCAGCGATACGCCATCCAATCTGGGACTGTCATTTGTTTTTCAACAGGACAATGATCCAACACACCTCCAGGCTGTGTAAGGGCTATTTGACCAATAAGGAGAGTGATGGAATGCTGCATCACCTGGCCTCCACAATCACCCGACCTCAACCCAATTGAGATGGTTTGGGATGTGTTGGACCGCAGAGTGAAGGAAAAGCAGTCAACAAGTGCTCAGCATATGTGAGAACTCCTTCAAGCCTGTTGGGAAAGCATTCCAGGTGAAGCTGGTTGAGAGAATCTTCAAGAGTGTGCAAAGCTGTCATCAAGGCAAAGGGTGGCTACTTTGAAGAATCTACCATCTAAAATATATTTTAATTTGTTTAAAACAGTTTTATGGTTACTACATGATTCCATATGTGTTATTTCATAGTTTTGATGTCTTCACTATTATTCTACAATGTGGAAACCCTTGAATGAGTAGGTGTGTCCAAACTTTTGACTGGTACTGTATATCGTAGTCTTTTAAATGTGTGTGACTGTCCTTGTCTATCAGTGTACCCGTGTTTTGTTACTTGTCATGTTTTGTGTTTTTTGTGAACCCCAGGAAGAGTAGCTGCTGCCTCTTCAAAAGCTAATGGGGATTCAAATAAACAAACACTTAAACTCTCCCTGAGTTGTTCCTAGTGTAATAGTGTGTACTTTCTAGTGCAGTGGTATGTATTGTGTACTTGCATACTTTTTCATCCAGGAATAGTCTTAACCTGTGTCCAGGAAACCAGCCCCTAAAATCTAATTGTTTCCAAGTGCAGAATGTAGTGTAGACTTAACTAAAGTGCAGTAGTGTAGTGTAGACTTAACTAAAGGGTGTTGGTGTAGACTGTAGAGTGTTACTGTGGAGATAAAAGTCTCAACAGCGTTAGCAGCCATCAAACTCTTTCTGTCTGCTTCAGTTCCCTTCTGACAGCTGGGTCGATTTCAGCTCCCTAAAACACCATGCAGTGTACGTATGTGTGTGTCAGTGTCTCTACCTAGAGTGTGTGTGTGTATAGCACGTTGAGCATTAGCAGTCTACCCCAGTGTGTGTGTGTGTGTGTGTGTTTGTGCCTTCTGTGCCCCAGATCTAGTTGTTATGTGCTCCTAGCAAGGTCAGGCAGAGTTGCATGACAAAGCTAGTTCGCTGATTCACTGTCTGGCCGCCTCCCAAATGGCACCCTGTGCCTGAGTTAGTGCACTACTTTGGTCAGGGCCCAAATGTGCCATTTGAGACACACACACTCTCTCTGTCTAACCCCCACAGTCACGGTGCAGACAAATACACACACACACACAAACACACACACACATACACACACACGCACTCCCTCCCATCACTAGTTGTATTTTTCCCATGGTAATTTCACTTCCTGCCTGGTTTACTATAGAAGGCCTTCCTGTTTGTGGACATGCTGTCCAAGGCTAGACACGGGTGTGTGGGTGTGTGTGTGTGTGTGTCAGAGGAGGCTGGTGACTTGAAAAACTGAGGAGGATTGAGACCCGCGGTATAGGCACGGAGACGACAAAGCGTGTTTCAAAAATCGTCAAAGAAAGATGATTTTAACCTACAACATTTCATAAATACACCTATAGTATAATAATATGGTGAATGGGAACGAGAGGGCTACTTACACAGTGCTGGTGAGGGATCACAGCCATGGTTGAATGGGGGTATGAGACATGATTTGAGGTGTTCAGAGGCTTGACTTCAGTGCAGGACAGGGGTTGAGGTGTTCAGAGGCTTCAGTGCAGGACAGGCTCATCATGGATGGATGGTGTTGGGGAAGAGCTCAACTGTTCCACTGAGGGCAGGACAGGATTTAACTGGGAAGACGAAAAACAATAACACAACACAGTTAGACAAAAGAGCTAAGAATAATTTAGTCCAAATAAGGATTAAAATCACATTCATGTGTAATAATGTCATTGTGTGTTTGTGTATGTGATTGACTCTACATACAGTAACGAGAGAAAATTGATAGGGGTACACAGTGCTTAGAGAGGAATCATTCAACGCGCCAGTGGATGAGCGGGCACATGAGACGTGGCTTCAGTTCATATCAGGAGAGAGTTGACACTGGTAGTGGAGTGGAGTGGTCATCCTCTCTTAATTCTTAGGGATATATTTTCAATTTTCGCCTAAATTACATACCCAAATCTAACTGCCTTGAGCTCAGGCCCTGAAGCAAGGATATGCATATTCTTGGTACCATTTGAAACACTTTGAAGTTTGTGGAAATGTGAATTGAATGTAGGAGAATATAACACGTATTGTAGTAGAAAATATAAAAGAAAAAACCAACCGGTCTTTGAAATGCAAGAGAAGGGTCATAGTTGTAGCCATTACTCTGGTTGAAATTCTGATAGTGTCCACAAGATGGCATCAGTGTATGTGCAAAGTCAAATCTGTATACTTGGACTTGATTTAGCTTTCCAAGTATTAGTAGCCATATTATAAGTTCAACATAACTGAATATCCTTATAATTTTTGTCTAAAATGAAAAGGCATGCTGTCGTACAAGATATATGGCTTCTGGATACTCCCGTAAAGCCCAGCTCCTTGCCTATCTAGCTAGCTTTGTTTGACCCCGATTAGTGCTTATTTGACAAGGATACATTTGTTCAAGAGATGGCCGCCCGCGTCATCGGCGTGCCATGAAGGCGTCACTCTCTGACCAAATATGGTGTCCTATAGGATATACTACACCCCTAATGAAATAGTGAAGTATTGTTACCTTCTAGGATCTCTGTGGAATAGATACGAACGTGATATGACTTGTTCAAACAACGTTTAGGGTGAGATTTACAGTTTAGTGGAAATATATATCGATTGTGCATGCTATATAAATATAAATCGATTGTGCATGCTATATGGACCTTTTTAGGATATGAAAAAGGATTTTATCCAACAAAACGACACTTCATGTTATCTCTGGGACCCTTTGGATGATAAATCAGAGCAAGATTTCAGAATGTCAGTACACATTTCACCTTCAGAGGTGAATTTATCAAACCTATCACGGTGAAAAAAGTGTTTTGTTGTTAGGAGCTCACCTCAAACAATAGCATGGCATTTTTCCGCAGTAATAGTTACTGCAAATTGGACGATTTCAGACGATATAAGACACTTCTATGTACCGACATTTGTTGTTACTCTAAAATCTGCGATTCACGGAATTAAGGCTAAGCGTCCCGCTTGCGGGACAACTTCCGGGGACACAATTCAAATAAATAAGCAGAAATATTATAGATTTTAAACATTTATGTACAGATAAGTGTCATGCCATGCGATTGTTTGAGGACTGCTCCCCACATCAAAATATTTTTCTGCCGGCACAGGTTTCATACATTCACATATGACGATAAAATATTCACTTACTTTTTGAAAATCTTCCATCGATTTGAGTAATCCACTCGTTCAACTATAGAGAAAGGAATCCGAAAATCTACCCCTAAACTTTGTTTCAACAAGTCAAAATAAGTTTCTATTTACTTCTCAAATACCCTAAAATGTAATGAAACTATAATATTTATTTCGGAAAGAAGTATGTTCAATAGGAAACCGATTTTAGCAAGTGCGTAATGTCTTCATGGCGTGCGCAAACACGAATTTCCAAGACTATGTCCTTCTACTAAAACGGTTATTTCTTATTCATTTTTGAAGTTACAAGCCTGAAACCTTGAACATTGATTGCTGACACCCTGTGGAAGCCATAAGAATTGCATACAGGGAGCTACTTTTCAATATGACCTTTCTCTTGAATTTCTAAGAGGATGGTCTCTCTCAAAAAAGAAAATCCAGTTGGTTTTTCTTTGGTTTGTCTTCTACCATATCTATTGTGTTATTCTCCTACATTATTTTAACATTTCTACAAACTTCAAAGTGGTACCAATGGTTCCAATGGTACCAATTATATGCATATCCTGGCTTCAGGGCCTGAGCTACAGGCAGTTTACTTTGTGCACGTCATTCAGGCAGGAAGTGGAGAAGAAAGGGGCCAAGCCCTAAGAAGTTTTAAGATGTTTTAATCGGGGAACATTCCATTACAGGAAGGCTATCATAGGTCTGGGCAAGAAGTTTCTCCTTGAAGTTAAACTCCGACATCTCAGAATTCGTCTTGCCCACTTGACACATCAAAGTAACCCAAGAAACGTTCCTGAATAGAGCCCTGATCGTCCACATACCTAACGATAACTACCACCCGCGAGTGACAGCTGATGGTCTCTTCCATTTGCCATGCAAAAAAAAAAAATGCCCTGCGTCAACCTCTATTTTAATGGATCATGCAATGGAAGCTATCAAATCATTCTGAAAAATGCTTTGACATCCCAGAGGAGACAGTAGAAACGTCCGTATGCTCGGGCAGTAAAGCACCGTAACGTGCAATTACTTCTGCACGCTCCTAGGAGTGCAGCAACAAGGACATTGACAATGGCACATTGTGGGACGAAGCAATGTGCCCCCTAAAAGCCAACTCTTACATGGTCAAATTGCAGTATCCCTGTTTCATCTTCTTACCTATCTGATGTGGGCAATAAAAGGGGTTCTTCAACAAACAATAAACTACATAGTCGTTAGCGTTAGCTAGCCATCGTGGTGGAGAAAACTGCTCTCTGGTAGCTGGCTAGCTAGCAAGTAGCTACCTGCTACTGACGTTAGCTAGCCATCGTGGTGGAGAAAACTGCTCTCTGGTAGCTGGCTAGCTAGCAAGTACAGTGCCTTGCGAAAGTATTCGGCCCCCTTGAACTTTGCGACCTTTTGCCACATTTCAGGCTTCAAACATAAAGATATAAAACTGTATTTTTTTGTGAAGAATCAACAACAAGTGGGACACAATCATGAAGTGGAACGACATTTATTGGATATTTCAAACTTTTTTAACAAATCAAAAACTGAAAAATTGGGCGTGCAAAATTATTCAGCCCCCTTAAGTTAATACTTTGTAGCGCCACCTTTTGCTGTGATTACAGCTGTAAGTCGCTTGGGGTATGTCTCTATCAGTTTTGCACATCGAGAGACTGACATTTTTTCCCATTCCTCCTTGCAAAACAGCTCGAGCTCAGTGAGGTTGGATGGAGAGCATTTGTGAACAGCAGTTTTCAGTTCTTTCCACAGATTCTCGGTTGGATTCAGGTCTGGACTTTGACTTGGCCATTCTAACACCTGGATATGTTTATTTTTGAACCATTCCATTGTAGATTTTGCTTTATGTTTTGGATCATTGTCTTGTTGGAAGACAAATCTCCGTCCCAGTCTCAGGTCTTTTGCAGACTCCATCAGGTTTTCTTCCAGAATGGTCCTGTATTTGGCTCCATCCATCTTCCCATCAATTTTAACCATCTTCCCTGTCCCTGCTGAAGAAAAGCAGGCCCAAACCATGATGCTGCCACCACCATGTTTGACAGTGGGGATGGTGTGTTCAGCTGTGTTGCTTTTACGCCAAACATAACGTTTTGCATTGTTGCCAAAAAGTTCAATTTTGGTTTCATCTGACCAGAGCACCTTCTTCCACATGTTTGGTGTGTCTCCCAGGTGGCTTGTGGCAAACCTTAAACAACACTTTTTATGGATATCTTTAAGAAATGGCTTTCTTCTTGCCACTCTTCCATAAAGGCCAGATTTGTGCAATATACGACTGATTGTTGTCCTATGGACAGAGTCTCCCACCTCAGCTGTAGATCTCTGCAGTTAATCCAGAGTGATCATGGGCCCCTTGGCTGCATCTCTGATCAGTCTTCTCTTTGTATGAGCTGAAAGTTTAGAGGGACGGCCAGCTCTTGGTAGATTTGCAGTGGTCTGATACTCCTTCCATTTCAATATTATCACTTGCACAGTGCTCCTTGGGATGTTTAAAGCTTGGGAAATCTTTTTGTATCCAAATCCGGCTTTAAACTTCTTCACAACAGTATCTCTGACCTGCCTGGTGTGTTCCTTGTTCTTCATGATGCTCTCTGCGCTTTTAACGGACCTCTGAGACTATCACAGTGCAGGTGCATTTATACGGAGACTTGATTACACACAGGTGGATTGTATTTATCATCATTAGTCATTTAGGTCAACATTGGATCATTCAGAGATCCTCACTGAACTTCTGGAGAGAGTTTGCTGCACTGAAAGTAAAGGGGCTGAATAATTTTGCACGCCCAATTTTTCAGTTTTTGATTTGTTAAAAAAGTTTGAAATATCCAATAAATGTCGTTCCACTTCATGATTGTTTCCCACTTGTTGTTGATTCTTCACAAAACAAATACAGTTTTATATCTTTATGTTTGAAGCCTGAAATGTGGCAAAAGGTCTCAAAGTTCAAGGGGGCCGAATACTTTCGCAAGGCACTGTAGCTACCTGCTACTGACGTTAACAGGGCAAATTGAAGTAAATGGCACTAACTTGACACAAAAATGAAGTTCTAAAACCAAGAAAACAATATATAGTCTACCTCCTTCATCTACTGTAGTTTAAAGAAACTAGTTTGAATGGAATAATATCCTAAAAATGCTCAACTATCACTATTCACTATCTCAATCTATCCAAATATGTCACCAAACTCACCAAGCTTCTAAATCACACATGGTAGTACTAGGTTCATTCTCTGAGCCTTTGATTGGATGAACAACATGTCAGTTCATACGGCAAAAGCTTTGATTGGTTGGAGGACGTCCTTCGGGAAGTTGTCATAATTACCATGTACTGTAGGTCTATGGAATGGGTGGGGAGCACGAGCCTCCTAGGTTTTGTATTGAAGTCAATATAGCTGGATGAGGGTGGAAAATAGCTGTCCTCCTGCTACACCATGGTGCTACCCTAGAGGGTGCTGTTCAGACTACTGTAGACCATTGCAAAACAGTGTTTTAATCAGGTATTTGGTGATGTAAATATATTTAGTATCGGTGCGGCTGGCTTCCGGGTTAAGCGGGCATTGTGTCAAGAAGCAGTGCGGCTTGGAGGGGTCGTGTTTGCCTCGTTAAAAATAAAGGTTCAATTTAAATAAATTTTAAAAATCGGAGGACGATCGGCTCTCGACCTTCGCCTCTCTCTAGTCTGTACGGGAGTTGCAGCAATGGGACAAGACTGTAACAACAACAAAAACCAATTACACAGATCCTATACACAATAGATTCAGATTTCAAACGCTTCTCATGAACACACATACACTCAGCCACACACACACGTCTCGTCCTCTTCTAGCCTCTGCCTCAGTTGGAGGTGTGTTGGTGTGTATACATTCCATACAGAGACTAGGCCTACTGTACTTTGATTTTAAAATTAGTGACATCTGAATGAGAAAGCAGAAATACTTGTTGTTCGGTTATAGAGTTCTGTACTGTGGTGAAAAACGACATGAGTAGTGGAGACAGACAGTATAAACTGGGTGCTGAATAAACAATAAGAACATAAATATTCAACATAATCTCTCTGTTTGCTCCTGTTTAGAGCCCACACACACCATGCTCGTACACACACATACAGCAGCATCTATACTCAGACACAATGTTGGTGTGTGTGTGTGTGTGTGTGTGTGTGTGTGTGTGTGTGTGTGTGTGTGTGTGTGTGTGTGTGTGTGTGTGAGAGATATGCCCCACACTGTAATAATACAGTACATGTTATCCTAATCTGTTCAACACACATTTGAATGCCAAGTGGATTAAAACACTGCCTGTCACGGTATAGAGCTAGACGCTCGTCACACACACACACACATTCCCTTGCAGACAGCGGAGTGAGAGAGAGAGAGAGGGAGAGAGAGAGAGAAGGGGAGAGAGAGAAAAAGGTGTGTGTGGGTTATCCAGTGTTTCTCCTGCCTGTGGTGAGAAGGTAGCAAGGCATGTTGTCTAGAGAGAGAGAGAGAGAGATTTTGTTGGTTCAATGTCACTCACACAACACACTGCAAGACTAGTAGGCTACAGTACAGTAGCCCAGTAAAAAGAAAAATCTAATCACTTTGGAACATTTTTCTGATGTAAGTGGTATATTTTCAGAACCTCTATGTACACAACTCTAAACAGAAAACACTTGTCGTTCTCCCCATCTTATGTTCAGAACCTTTGATTTATTGGGGTTTGACACGTTTTCCCGTGAAATACCATGAGAACATTTTGTTCAGTCACCAATGCATCAGATATTGATAGGCCATGTAATCCAATAGCAAAAAATACACTGTACACATTTCAAAACGGTTCTTTCTGAAGTGCTGAATAGGATTTTCCATACAGTATTTGACTATACGACGTGCACCATTTCAAAAATATATTCATTTGTATCCAGCCAGAAGTACACAGAAGAATTCTATGACACTGTCGAATTGAGGCCCAGGGGCGTTGGTGATAACCTGTAATGATAATATTACAATAGCCTCTACGCCTATCGGTGTTGAACACAAGCTAGATAGGCTTCTGGCAAATGCTTGGGCGTGACCATCCTCGGTTCTGTTGTCCCTTGTGTACTGCCTTTAGAGAAAGTGTCGCACGTACGTTCACCTACACACACACACACACACACACACACAATGGGTTTGAATAGGGAGAGGGTGAAGCTTTGTTTGGTTTGGCCAAATGTCTGCGGAAAGGGAGGGAAGGTGACAACACTGGCCTGGAGTGATAGCGAGAGAGAGAGAGAGAGAGAGAGAGAGAGAGAACGGGGCAGAGAGGCAGAGCGAGAGAGAGAGAGAGAGAGAGAGAACGGGGCAGAGGCAGAGCGAGAGAGAGGGTGTGTATGATAGAGAGAAGAAAAGGACAGAGAGTGAGAGTGAGAGAGAGAGAGAGACTAAAAGCAACATTGAAATTCTCTCATTTGAACCAGCAGCAGCCTAGCTACCCCAGATAACAGATTCTGTTGCCGCCGGCGACCCATGGTGCATTGCATTCCACTCCTGGATGGATCAGAGGGTTACTAGCTGATGAGGAGAGAGAGTGCTGCTCTGCCATCTACTGGTTGTCATTGGAAGTGTATGAGCCTCCCATAGAGGTTCAACTGGCTGGCTAGTTTTAGGGTGATATTGAACAAAACATGATTGATTGATTTCTTTCCAGCATTGGACCGCCTCCGTATGTTCACACATCAGGGTATATTACCCCAAGTGACAATACGGTATTTCATTATTACAAGCAGATATCCTCTCTCTCTCTCTCTCGATCTAGCCCTCTCTCTCTCTCTCTCTCGATCTAGCCCTTTCTCTCTCTCTCTCTCTCTCTCTCTCTCTCTCTCTCTCTCTCTAGCCCCATCTCTCTCTTCTCTCTATCTAGCCCTCTCTTTGTCTCTCTCTCTCTGAGAGGTTATGTAGGTTGGATCAATAGCTATTACCAGCACTGCTGCTGACATGTCATTCATTTCCACTGCAAGAGAGGCCTGATACTCCCTCTAGGGGTAGACACACACACACACGGGTGCGCACACACACACACTACACCATGATAGACAGGATTACTGCTGGTTAATTTTACACACACATACACACATTGTAGATTGGACTACTGCTGATACACAAGTACACACGTGTACTCGCATACACACACACACAAAGAGAAAAATTCTATATGCAAATGCTTCCAGCTGCATGTGTAATCACGGTTGTAAAAGCAGCATGCATCGCATCTCTGTAGTGTCAGACACACACACACACACAAGCGCTCTCTCTCACACACACACACACAAGCTCTCTCGCACCCATACACACACACACACACAGCTCTCTGTGTATGCGTCTATGGTTTATATGTATTCATTACGCATACTGTTTTGGAGCTGATTTCCATGTTAGTGAGGAGGTGAACCTGCGGTGATAGTCATTTATTGACTGTCTGTTAGGGCGAGGAGGAGACAATAAAAGAGACGTGTAGGTCTGACATGGCCTTTAACACCTTCTAGCCACACACACACACACACACACACACACACACACACACACACCTGACCTGCCTACCAACACAATCAATGTCTTCAATGTCCATGGCCAAAGCTGTTACAAGATGGGTCCGGTAGCTCCGTCTGTTTACAACCTGGCGCTAGCCTTTATCGCTTGAGGTACACAGATGAGGAGCCCGAGAAAAGCTGAGAATACACAGAAAGAGAAGGAACGAGAGGGAGCCATAGGAAAAGCGAAAGGAAGGAGAGAGCGTAATGGCTCGACAGTATTTCAGTGAAGAGAGGAGTGGAGGGAAGGAGAAGTGTGTCTATCTCTCCGTCCTTCTCTCCTTTTCCATTTAAGCCCTCCATCAACCCCAAGTGAGATGCATGGTGACGGGAAGAGCTTAGTGTGTGTGTGTGTGTGTGTGTGTGTGTGTGTGTGTGTGTGTGTGTGTGGTGGCGGCAGCGAAAGGCTATGCATCTTTGGAATGTGCTGGCTTTGTGATAACCGGGGGAGAAAGGGATGGGGGGGTTGGAGGGAGTTAGAGAAGGAGGGAGGGACGGGGGAACGACTGATTGGGGACTGTATAAATGGCCATCACAAACAAATAGCTTTGGCAGGGAAACGACTAGTTTGGCTGTGCCATTTATCTCAGAACCCAGAATCAAATCTTGTGTGCGTTTCTGTCCTGATAGTCTTGCAGATCGATGACGGAAAACATTTTTCTGACCATTTTCCCTCCCTCCCTCTTTCTCGCTCTCTCTCTCTCCCTCCCTCCCTCCCTCCCTCCCACTCTCTCTCTCTCTCTCTCTCTCTCTCTCCAGGAGCAGACCCCAGGCATGGTCTCTCGTCTCCAGGACCCCTCAGTTCCCCGTCCAGCCCAGACCACCACCAACTACAACCTGCTGCTGAAGAGCCAGCTCATGAGGAAACACCTTCAACAGGTAGTGACTGAGGGAGGGATGAGGGGAGAGAGAGAGAGAGAGAGAGAGAGAGAGAGAGAGAGGGAGGGATGAGGGGAGAGATAGAGAGAGAGAGAGATTGGGTTTTTGAAGAATGTTCACATCGCACTGATCCATTGCGCGTTGTGGCCAGGGTCTCTGTGTAAGTAGCCTAGGTAAGCCATAGACTGTGCCGTTTGTGTTCTCCAGGAGCAGAAGAGGCAGATGGAGCAGATGAACGGACCACAGATGGCTGAGTGTCAGCAGGGGCCACCGTTTACAGGTACGGTCAAACAGTGGTGAAAAAAAAGTACTCTTGTTGTCATTGAGTAAAAGTAAAGATACCTGAATAGAAAATGACTCAAGTAAAAATGAAAGTCACCCAGTAAAATACTACTTGAGTAAAAGTCAAAACGTTTTTGGTTTTAAAGTATGCTTAAGTATCATAAGTAAATGTAATTGCTAAAATATCAATAAATCATTTCAAATTCCTTCTGTTAAGCAAAAGGGGCTATCTTCTCCAAACTAAGTGTGTGTGTTTAGTGAGTCCGCCAGATCAGAGGCAGTAGGGATGACCATGTTCTGTTGATAAGTGTGTGAATTGGATCATTTTCTGGTCCTGCTAAGCATTCAGGACAATACTTTTAGGTGTCAGGGAAAATGTATAGATTCCAGTAACAATCTTGGCTTTCAATACCACCAGAACACAGGCAGCGTTCCAACTCAACATGAAATGAAATCAGAAGTATGGATGTTCTCAGCCTTACTCTCTTCTCCAACACTGTCTCCCCTCTCTAGGTGGTGGTCGGCCTCTCCCCCCAGATTGTGGTGGTGGCGGAGGCTACCCCATGGGCGGTCCCCAGCTATCCCACGGAGGTCCCCTCCCTTCTGGGCCCGGCCGCCTCTCCCTTCCCCCTGGCCATCCAGGCCACCCCGGACCCCCAGGATCTCTCACCCAAGTGGGCCGCCCAATAGGAGGCTTCATGGGTGGGCCTCCAGGTTCCAAGCAGTCCCTCTACCACCCTCCACAGGTAAGATAGACTTTGCGCATTGGCCCTGCATAGCAGAAACTTGTCTATCTCAAACAAGCCAGTAATTGTTGTGTTTTTTTATGTGTGTTTCCCTTGCTCTCTCCTGACTTTCCTTGCTGTTGTCTACAGGTGGGTGAGTTTGTTGGTGCCGGTGGTATGCCAATGAGACAACCACAGTTACCGCACGGCATGATGGGAATGGGCGGTCTGGCTGGTCCTCCAAGGCCAGGGATGCAGCAGCAGGTGTCCAGGACAGGGATGACAATAGGGGGGTCGGGGCCCGGGTCGGGGTTACCACCTGGTCACCCCCAGCACCCACAGCATCTACGCCAGGCTCTGCATCATGGTGGTGGAGGGGCGCCACTCCCACGAATGATGTTCACCGCCCAGCAAGCTCATCAACAACAACAACAGACTGCAATGTGGCCTCCGCAGCAACAGGGGGGGATAGTGAACGCCCTGCAGCAGTGCATGCCTTGCGGTGACTCCCACATGGACCAGTCGGCCAATCACCAGCAGCCGCGTGGGCATGTTTTTCCTGGAGGGGGCGGGGCCTCAAACGGAAGTTGCGGTCAGAACCCTAACGCCCAGTTTACCCAGCAGGCATTGCGGTCGGGGATAACCGGGGGCGGTGGGAACAATTTCGCCCCCCACCAAGGACCTCCGTCGTTACCCTCCAACCAGGTGGTCGGGGTGCCTTCCTTACCTAGCAGACTGATGCAGAAGCTGGGTGTCTCCGTGGCAGGGCAGCCCCTACCCTCCATGGTCCACCAGGGGCTCCAGGCCGGTATGCGACCCAGGGGACCCCTCTCTGCCCTGGCCGGGATGAAGCCCGGTCCTCTTGGTATGATCCACCCAGGCCACGGCATGGCCCCACCAAGCTACCCTGCCTCTGGGGCCACCATCGCAAAGCACCCGCACTCTCATCCACACCAACATCAACACCCCCATGGGCCTGGATATGGACCAGGACAGGGGAACCCCGGACACAAGCTACCCCCATATGAATACAGTCAGCAGGGGCAGAGCAATGGGGGGATGGGGGGTAGGCCGGGAGGAGGAGGGGAGGTAGACTTTATTGACACTCTGGTGGGGTCCAATGAAGACTGGCTGAACAACCTGACTATGATAGACGAGTACCTGGAGCAGAACTCATAGGAGGGGGGTCAAATGTGAGAGATTATAGTTCAGGGGTTAGGGGTCAGTTGGTTGACCTCTCAGCTGTATAGAAGTGATGTGGTTCTGGGGTGTGACAGGGAAAGGGGTTATTACAGGCTTATGAAGGTTTATAACAAGGTGTGTACCTTTCTAGAAGCTTCTACCTGAGTGGACGTTTTTGAATGAATGTGATTGGTTCCATTATGGTTCCACTCCCCCACAAGTCCGCTGTCCAATATCATCGGTTGCCATTTTGGAAAGAGGGAATGGCCCTAAACGGAACACAGGGAACATATGGATCCTCATAATGCTGGGAAACAGAAGCTGAAGCTTAACTCCAAAGAGCTAGCAGCAGATTAGTAAACTAGAGTAGCAGGAGTAAAAGAGCGAGATGCTCCAGATTCTGGTCCTGACAAGAAAAACTCCACCGACAGTACATTTTATCTTCTGCTGTTCGACCTATCCAGTAAATGTGGAGGAGGAGTGAAGATGGAGTGTCGCCTCGTTAACGTCCTAAAGCGGAAGTCGCGTCACAGGCGTATTTATCTGGTTTTAGTCTGGTCCGCTGAGGGTGGCAGAGTAGTGGAGTCCAAACATTTTCATTGGCTGTTTCTGTGTCTGTTACTCGGACAGTGGACTAAGGAAGTTATTTGAAATCCTCTCCCCTGTAGGGATTTCTCCTAACAAAGGGATAGGTGTATAAAACACACTGTGATTGGATGAAATCAATGTCCTCCAGCATGCAATTGGTCCAATGTTTTTCAGTGCAATGTTGTGGTCTGTACTAAATTTAATTTTGTTTCAAAGTATTTTGGTGTGATTTGGAAGCACAGCGAAAAATAAAGATTCCAGATTAACCAATCCAATCCAATCCTGGTCTCACATAATGTCTTTGAGCCAATCGAATATGAATATACAGGGAAAGACAGCCAATCCCTGATGAGTTTGGGGTAATATCTATCACTGATTGGCCAAAGGAACTACAGAGATGGTCTGCCATTGTTTCCATGGTAAATTGTCATCACTATTTTGATCGTGAACGGGGGAGTGTGGGGGCTTGTACATAGTAAACTATTTTGTAAAATATGTTTTTGGTAAACTGTATCATACACAAAAGAGAAGTACACATATTTATACTTCTTTTCTGCAGCGTAAGTCTACAGATTCCCTTTGTACATAAATGATCCCCAAATTATAAACAAACACACATAAATGCTGCAAAAAACATTGAAATTATAGCTCACAAAATAAAATCTGTTTTACACTAGAATAACCTTATTGTAATTTGTTTGAAATATGCAAGACAATACAATTAGTGTAGTTTTTTTTCCAGTAATACTGTGTATTACAATGTTATTACATATTTGTTATGTTTGTGACATAACTCGAGTCCTGGTACCCCAATTGCCAAGGCTTCTTTTGAAAGTGGATTTTCAACATTCAAAATACACACACCATTGCAAGATACTGTTCCACACACACACCTACACACACACACACACACACACACACCCTCTCTCACTCTGGCAGTGCCCATACCTGTGAGGTCAAAGTTCATCATCTTGGTCCTTCTACTGTACTGTAATATCTTTGTTCACAGGCAATATATCCATAGACTTAGACATTGTCAACATTGCATAATCTAAAACAACAATATAACCTGTTTGATCTGTATTACCATATCACAAAGGTAAAGAACACAGCCTAACTTAAAGTGGAAGCCACTATCATAGAATCACCACACTCTATAAAGATGCATTAGTCTTCTCCTTGTCTCCTTTCCTTCATTCACACAGATTTGAAAGAAACGGACAGGTGGCAAATAGGCTTCCGCCTTACTGCTTTCACATATCCGATGTCTATCCTTTCAGATTAATGCTGATAAAGGGGAGACTAGGAAAGGAAGCGTCTGTAAATTATTAGGATGCACCCCCATTACAGTTTCCCCTACCTTTTGGACCAGACAGGCTGGTGGACAATGACTTAAAAAGCCATGAAAAGAGGTTAATCGACTATCTGTGATTTTATTTTTTGTTTTTTTTGTCTTGATATTTTTTTTGTTGATTTAAAATAATAAACTGTATAAATGGGAGAGAAAAAAATATGTTGTCTGATGTTTTTATTCCACATGGGTCTTGCCCAGTCTCTTGTTCTGGTTTTCCTCTTGTTTTTTTTTTTAGGCTTCCCTTCCCTTCCCTTCCTGCCCAAAGTATTGCCTAGTTTAAATTACCATGTCTAAACAACAGCCTTCCACTCCCTCTCCTTCTCCCTTTGTCCAACATGCATCACATTGACACCCATTCCACATCCCATGATGTTAGTGAGTAGCAGCCTCAAGTTGTCATTCTAATAAGAACGACACAAAGAACCCGCAGAACATTCTGGATTCCACACACAGAACACATACAAAGCCTTCAGAAAGTATTCATACTCCTTGATTTTTTTTCCCCCAAAAAATTGTGTTACAACCGGAATTTAAAATGGATTAAATTAAGATTTTGTGTCGCCGATCTACATACTATACCCCATAATGTCAAAGTGGAATTGTGTTTTTTGAAACAAATTCATTACAAATGAAAAGTGTTCAAACCTTTTGTTGTGGCAAGTCAAAATAAGTTCAGGAGTAAAAATGTGCTTAACAAATCACATAATAAGTTGCATGGACCAGTAATAGTGTTTAACATGATTTTTAAAAGACTACCCATCTTTGTACCCCACACATACAATTATCTGTAAGGCCCCTCAGTCGAGCAGTGAATTTCAAACACAGATTCAACCACAAAGACCAGGGAGGTTTTCCAATGGTTCGCAAAGAAGGGCACCTATTGGTAGATCCGTTTTTTTAAAAGCATATTTTTGAATATACACTACCGTTCAAAAGTTTGGGGTCACTTAGAAATGTTCTTGTTTCTGAAAGAAAAGCAAAAAAAAATTGTCCATTAAAATAACATCAAATTGATCAGAAATACACTGTAGACATTGTTAATGTTGTAAATGACTATTGTAGCTGGAAACGGCTGATTTTTAATGGAATATCTACATTGGCGTACAGAGGCCCATTATCAGCAACTATCACTCCTGTGTTCCAATGGCACGTTGTGTTTGCTAATCCATGTTTATCATTTTAAAAGGCTAATTGATCATTAGAAAAGTAATACTGCAAAAAATGTTGCAAAGAAATTCACTTTTTATCCTGAATAGAAAAATAATACAAATCCAACACAACACATCACTGAGTACCACTCTTCACATTTTCAAACATGGTGGTGGCTGCATCATGTTATGGGTATGCTTGTCATCGTGTCATCGACAAGGACTAGGAAGTTTAAAAAAAAATGTTTTTAAACGAAATAGAGCTACTCACAGACAACATCCTACAGGTGAACTTGGATCTCTCTGCTTTCCAACAGACACTGAGACAAATTCACCTTTCAGCAGGACAATTACCTAAAATACAAGGCCAAATATAACCTGGAGTTGCTTACCAAGATGACACTGAATGTTCCTAAGTGGCCTAGTTACAGTTTTGACTTACACGGGGTGTACAAAACATTGATGTCAGCTGTTCAATCCACTTCAATAAGTGTAGATGAAAGAGAGGAAACAGGTTAAAGGAGGATTTTAAGCCTTGAGGAAATTGAGACATGGATTGTGTAAATGTGCCATTCAGAGAGTGCATGGGCAAAACAAAATATTTAAGTATTCTTTGAACGGGGTATGGAAGTAGGTGCCAGGACCACCGGTTTCAGTGTGTCAAGAACTGCAACGCTGCTGGGTTTTTCACGCTAAACAGTTTCATGTGTGTATCAAGAATGGTCCACCACCCGAAGGACATTCAGCCAACTTGACACAATTGTGGGAGGCATTGGAGTCAACATGGGCCAACATCCCTGTGGAACGCTTTCGACACCTTGTAGAGTCCATCAAAGAGTTGAGTCTGTTCTGAGGGTAAAAGGGGGTGCAACTCAATATTAGGTTCCTAATGTTTTGTACATTCTATGTAAATCAGCTTGAAAATCTATGGCAAGACTTGAAAATAGCTGTCGAGGAATATTGTAGAATCCAGGTTTTTCAAAGCTTACCCAGAAAGACTCAACATCTGTAATCACTGCCAAAGGTGAGTCTAACATGTATTGATTTAGGGGGTTGAATACTTATCTAATCCAGATATATTAGGGTTATTTTCCTTCTTTTTTTATCTTTTTTTTTACAATTATATAAATTTCCCGTGGTGTGAATGCTGTCTGTCTGCTGTAACTGTACGTTATTCTATAGATTTTCCGTCGATGCTGCAGTTATCCTGGTTCACGACAACATCACACTATGGAACAATAGGGAAATGGGGGAAAACCCTGCGGAACGATTGCGTGCTCTTGCGCGCATGTGTGTGGCCGATTGTATGCGTCAATGAATTACCATGCATTTAGCTGTAGGGAACACATGACCTCTCATGATGTATCTCTGTACAGTAGGCTATGCATCTCTCCCAGCACTTGATGTTTCTATATAGGCTACTCAAATCAAACCAAATTGTATTTGTCAAATGCGCCGAATACAACAGGTGTAGAGACCTTACCGTGAAATGCTTACTTACAAGCCCTTATCCAACAATGCAACGAAAAAAATAGAAGTTAGTAAGAAAATATTAGCCTTTAATTTTAAAAAAATAATAAAAAATAAACTAAAGTAAGAAAAAAAGTAACACAATAACATAACAATAACGAGGCTATATACAGGGGTTCTGGTACCTAGTCAATGTGCTGGGGTACAGGTTAGTCCAGGTAATTTGTACAGTGAAGTGATAAAGTGACTATGCATAGATAATAAACAGCGAGTAGCAGCAGCGCAAAAAAAGGATCTCTGTGCAAATAGTCAGGGTAGCCATTTGACTAACTGTTTGGCCGTATTTTTGTTTGGGAGTAGAAGCTGCTAAGGATCCCTTTGCACCTAAACTTGGCGCTCCGGTACCGCTTGCTGTGCGGTAGCAGAGAGACCAGTCTATGACTAGGATGGCTGGAGTCTTTGACAATTTTTAGGGCCTTCCTCTGACATTGCCTGGTATAGAGGTTCTGGATGACAGGGAGCTTGGCATCAGTGATGTACTGGGTCGTACGCACTACCCTCGGTAGCGCCTTGCAGTCGGATGCCGAGCAGTTGCCATACCAATCAGTGATGCAAACAGTCAGGATGCTCTCAATGGTGCAGCTGTAGAACTTTTTGAGAATCCGAGGACCCAAGTCAAGTCTCCTGAGAGGGAATGGGCATTGTCGTGCCCTCTTCACAACTGTTTGACCATGATAGTTTGTTAGTGATGTCGACACCCGCTCCACTACAGCCCTGCCGATGTGAATGGGGACTTGCTAGTCCCCCCGTAGTCCACGATCAGCTCCTCCATCCCGCTCATTTTGAGGAAGAGGTCGTTGTTCCTGCAACACACTACCAGGTCTCCAACCTCCTCATTATTGGCTGTCCAATCACCGTCAGCAATCAGGCCCACCTCCGCTGCGCCATCAGCAAACCCAACGATGGTGTTGGAGTCATGCGTATCAAGAATGGTCCACCCCCCAAAGGACATTCAGCCAACTTGACACAACTGTGGGAAGCATTGAAGTCAACATGGGCCGCAGTCGTGGGTGAACAGGGAGCACAGGATGGGACCAAGCATTGCACCCCCGGGAGGCCCCGTGCCAAGGAACAGATCTGACACTGCCCACCCCAACCACATGGGGGCGACCCTCAGGATGTCCAGGATCCAGCTGCAGAGGGAGGTGTTCAGACCCAGGGTTCCCAGCTTAGTGATGAGACTTGAAGGCACCGCGGTGTTGAATGCTGAGCTCCAGCCAACGAACAGCACCCTCACTTAGGTGCTCCTTTTGTCCAAGTGGGAAAGGGCAGTGTGGAGTGGAATAGAGACTGCACCATCCGTGGATCCGCTGGGGCGACACACAAACTGTAGTGGGTCCAGGGCTTCTGGGACCATGGTGTAGATGCAAGCCATGACCAGCCCCCCAAAGCACTTCATGCCTACAGACTTGAGTGCTATGGGGCGGTAGTCATTTAGGCAGGTTACCATGGCATTATTTAGCACTATGGTGGTCTACTTCAAACATGCAGGCACTACAGACTCAGTGAGGGAGAGGCTGAAAACGCTTGCCAGTTGGTCAGCGCATGCTCTGAGTACCCGCCCCCAGCAATCCGTCTGGCCCCTTTCAAGGGTCCCACTCACATCGGCTGCGGCGAGCGTGACCACACATTTGTCCGGAACAGCCGGTACTCTCATGCAAGGCCCAGTGCCGCCTGCCCTGAAGTGAGTGTGTGTGTGTTTGTTTCAGTCTCTGTGTGTGTGTGTGTGTGTGTGTGTGTGTGTGTGTGTGTGTGTGTGTGTGTGTGTGTGTGTGTGTGTGTGTGTGTGTGTGTGTGTGTGTGTGTGTGTGTGTGATTTTTAGCAACCCCATTTAGTTCATAGAGTTCATAACTGACATGCATCTATTTGGTTGCTTCATGGTTGCCTCCACCATTCATGGATAAAAACCTCACAGGAAATGTGAAACGTATTTCTGGTTTGTTTGTCTGTGTTACAAAGTGCAGCTGTAACCGTTCATATGTGAATAAAAAACCTCACTGGAAATGCTGATGGAAGTAGGTATACAGCAACAGCCTATCTATAGCAACACCCTGGCATTTATATATCTAAAGCCTATCAGTTCTGTTTTTCTACACTTCTCACTGGTGTGTGTGTGTGCGTGTGTTCAGTTATAGACCATACAGGAACCTGGTTGAGATTCCACCATCTTAGGACCGTTTGTCTAAGTCTGCAGATGTAGCCTTTATTCTCATAGTAGCTATGAGAATGAAGGCTAACCCAGCGGGCAAAACTGGTTGAAATGACATCATAATTCATATAAAACTAGTTATAATGATGCCATTTCAACCAGTTCTGCCTATTTTGCCCGCTGTAAAAAATCCCTTTCTGACTAGGGGCTGGAGTTTTCCATTGGTCAGGAAAAACTCCTGGCTGTAACTATGTTCCGTGGTGAAGTTTCACCTAGGTAGATATTTAAGGTCAGCGTCCCCCTCCCCAATCCCATTAGTTTGAAAAATTTAAAACTGACCCAATATCAGCATCTAAGGGCAACTTCACCCTACTCTCTTGTATATAATTAGGTCCAGGGGTGTTTTCTGACCAGACCAGAAACAACTCCTGGCCCTACTATGACATTTACCATACAAACCTATGAATATATACTATGCCTACTGAACACAAACACATTACATACAATACATAGGTCTTCTCTTTTGGGTCAATACTCCTTCCTGATTATTTTGGGAGTCATGGGAGCTGCCCAGACAAAAATATAGTATGTTCCCTGATAAACTGCCAAAGGCTTTTTGCCCTGCCTGGTTTCCCAGTCTCTCAGGAAATCCAATGTATTTCATGCAACTGGACACAGTTTTGGGCACCGGCGCAGAATAGCCGTCGTCCTCTTGATCCCTGGTGTCGGCAGCTTTCAGATTTTTTATAGAATGCATCAAGTCTGTGTCTCAATAGTTTTAACTAGCTTCCTTTCCTTGTATCCTTTCCTGTTTCCATAGTTTCCTTTCCTTGTGTCTTCATAATGGTTCAGGTTCATGATGGTTCAGGACATGACAGGACAGGTGGAAGCAGTGTGGATGAAACCAGTCCTTTTAATAATCACTGAAAATAAAAGAAGATGAGACAACCAAACCGAGCAATTTTATAGTATAGAGACAACCCATGTTTCAAGCAGCAGCACAAGCAGGAGCAGAAGCAGTGCCGGTTGGCTTCCTTCTTATGGCTGAGATCCCGTTAAAGGGATCGATCGATATGACGACAGCCAGTGAAAGTGCAGGGCACCAAATTCAAACAACAGATATCTCATAATTAAAATTCCTCAAACATGCAAGTATTTTACACCATTTTAAAGATACACTTCTTATTAATCCCACCAGAGTGTCCGATTTCAAAAAGGCTTTACAACGAAAGCATACCATGCGATTATGTTAGGTGAATGCCAAGTCACAGAAAAACACAGCCATTTTCCAGCCAAAGAGAGGAGTCACAAAAAGCACAAATAGAGTTAAAATGAATCACTAACCTTTGATGATCTTCATCAGATGACACTCATGGGACTTCATGTTACACAATACATGTATGTTTTGTTCGATAAAGTTCCTATTTATATCCAAAAATCTCAGTATACATTGCCGCGTTATGTTCAGTAGTTCCAAAACATCCAGTGATTTTGCAGAGAGCCACACCAATTTACAGAAATACTCATAATAAACATTGCTAATAGATACAACTGTTAGGCATGGAACTTCAGATAAAGTTTTCCTTTATGCAACCGCTGTGTCAGATTTCAAAAAAGCTTTACCGAAAAAGCACACCATGCAATAATCTGAGTACAGCGCTCAGAGACCAAAACAGCCAAACAGATATCCGCCATGTTGTGTGGTCAACAGAAGTCAGAAATAGCATTATAAATATTCACTTACCTATGATGATCTTCATCACAATGCACTCCCAGGAATTCCAGTTCCACAATACATGTTTGATTTGTTCGATGAAGTTAATAATTTATGTCCAAATACCTCCTTTTTGTTAGCGTGTTCAGCCCAGTATTCCAAATTCATGACGCGCGAGCAGATGATCAGACGAAAAGTCAAAAAGTTCCGTTACAGTCCGTAAAAGCATGTCAAACGAAGTATGGAATCAATCTTTAGGATGTTTTTGACATACATCTTCAATAATGTTCCAACCGGAGAATTCCTTTGTCTGTAGAAATGCAATGGAAAGCAAGCTAACTTTCACATGAATGCGCGTGGTCAGCTCATGGCACTCAGTCAGACCTCTGACTCATTCCTTTGTCATTCTCCCCTCCTTCACAGTAGAAGCATCAAACAAGGTTCTAAAGACTGTTGACATCTAGTGGAAGCCTTATGAAGTGCAATATGACCAATATCCCACTGTATCTTCAATAGGGAATGAGTTGAAAACCTACAAACCTCAGATTTCCCACTTCCTGGTTTGATTTTTTCTTAGGTTCTTGTCTTCCATATGAGTTCTGTTATACTCACAGACATAATTCAAACAGTTTTAGAAACTCCATGGTGTTTTCTATCCAAATATACTAATAATATGCATATCTTAGCTTCTGGGACTGAGTAGCAGGCAGTTTACTTTCGGCACCTCTGGGCACCTTATTCATCCAAGCTACTCAATACTACCCCCAGCCATAAGAAGTTAAGAGTATGTGAACATATGCTACTATTCTATCTTTTCCCTGATTAATTACACAGCATGTAAGAGGATTTGCCAATTTGAAGACCCTGTTGACATCTGTGACTTTGCATTGACAGTGGTCTAATAGGCTAATGCCTAGGCCTATATTGGATGAGGAGTTACACTCAGGCTTCCTGTGTCTAATGTAAATATTGCTGAGTAATAGGCCTAATGGGCAAGGGGTTAGGATAAGATAAGATAGATAGGGGAAGTGTAAACTCAGATGGCCCACAACAAATCTACTGTAGGCCTGTCATATTTCAATAGAAAACAATATAAATTGATTGTCCATCTTAAAAATATATATTTTACCTTTTTTTAACTAGGCAAGTCAGTTAAGAACAAATTGTTATTTACAATGACGGCCTACCCCATACCAATAAACACATGAATTCAAACTGAATCTACATGCCGTGTTAAAAAAATATTCATAAACCGTTATAGCTGGAAATATATTTACAAAGTACAAACCAGTGATAGCCTACATATCCCAAAAGTCTTTGCAGGGTCCAATTTGACAATCGTCCAATCCGCGTCATGACAGCTCCGCACGTGACTCTGGGTGAAGTTCTTCCTGAGAGAGCGGTGCAAAACAGACTGACAAATCCAGGAACGGAGAATTGCAGTTTGTGTGTAAGTAATACAAATTACGATAAAAAGTACCGCGGCGAATAAATTGGGTGGGCTTTTCGGCAGCTGTTGGTTGATGTTACGTTGTTCTGAGACGAGAGAAACGTTCGCGGTTGTGTTCTAAAGTAGCTCTCGGTTTGTGTTGGGCCTTCGCTATTTCCTGGTCGATGCTCGCGAGCTCATTCTATGGATGTGATGCACTGGCTCGAGTTTTGGCTTTGCGCTCTTGCTGGAATGGGGGGCAAAGTTGTAAAAGTTGTCTTAGTGTCTCTTTGAAGCCTTTATTTTGGAAACATTGCTTTCAGTTGGTGGTTATTTTTTGTGTTTACAATGTTATTTGAGCCGTAATGTCTAGTATTGAAGCAGAATGTTTTTTATCTTCTTTCAGCGTATCATTGAAGCTAGTTTTGCGTTCCATTTCTCCTTCACCTCACTTGATTTTGGGGGATCGGGCTAGTCGGCAAGCAGGAATTACAAGTAAAGTCAGTTAGAATACAAAACGTTCCCGAGATGAGTAACGTTAGTGTGATATGGTTTCAATTCAAAACACTATTCGTTTCCCATATTTCTGCATTGCAAGTCTGACTTCACTTGTGACAGTCCCGTGCTAGTGCTACTTTGTTGCTACAGTATTTGCCACTCGCACTGACACAAATGGAAAGTGGGGAGGTTGTCATGCTGTTGCGTTATTGTTGCAGTGATACATGTAACACATTGTATCATATTAGCATCGACCATGAAAGTCAACGTGATAATAATCTCAGAGCTTGAAATGAACATTATTGAATCATTAACGTTACACACCTCGTGTGGATATTTTTTAGCACATAAATGTATCCAAATGGTTTTTAATATTGCATTCATCCAAAAGAGGTAACCAGAATATAGGACAGAATGCTTGACCCAAATGGCACCCTATTCCCTATATGGTGCGCTAAGTTTGACCAGGGTCCATAAAACTCTGGTCAAAAGTAGGGTATATGGTGCTATTTTGGATGTAAACAAGTGTTTGACCCACTTGCAGCATCAGCCTACAGTATGATAATATCAACAACAATGCAGGTATTGATTTAGCCCTTTTGGGGGGAGGTCTGTTTCTGTGTCTGTCTCTGTTGTGTTTGTGTGATGGATTGAATAGATACGAGTAGTTTGTAGTGATGTACTTACTGTATGATGAGGCTTGCTAAGCTAGGGCAGCCCCCTTGTCTCCCACTGCCTCCCACCCAGGCAGTGTTCACTTGTCAAATATTCTGAACAAAAATATAAATGCAACCATTTCAAATATGTTGCTCAGATACAGTTCATATAAGGAAATCACTAATTTAAAATAAATTCATTAGGCCCTAATCTATGGATTTCACATGACTGGGCAGGGGCACAGCCAAGGGTGGGCCTGAGAGGGCATAGGCCCACCCACTTGGGAGCCAACCCTAGCCAATCAGAATGAGTTTTTCCCCTCAAAAGGGCTTTATTACAGACAGAAATACTCCTCAGCACCACCCCTCCCCTCCTCTGACGATCCCGTAGGTGAAGAAGCTAGATGTGGAAATTCTGGCCTGGCATGGTTACACGTGGTCTGCGGTTGTGAGGCCGGTTGGACATACTGACATATTCTTTAAAACGACGTTGGATGCGGCTTATGGTTGAGAAATTAACATAAAATTCTCTGGAAACAACTCTGGAGGAAATGAGAGAACTGCACATTTTAGTGACCTTTTATTGTCCCCAGCACAAGGTGCACCTGTGTAATGATTATGCTGTTTAATCAGCTTCTTAATATGCCACTAGCAGGGATAATAACACATTTGGGCACAACATTTGATAGCTTTCCCTGCGTGTGAAACATTTCTGAGATCTTATTTCAGCTCATGAAACATGGGACCAGCACTTTACATGTTGCGTTTATATTTTTGTTCAGTGTATATATTTGTCTGTGTCTGGCGGGTGTGTGTCAAACGTTTTAAATAGCGATGCTCTTTATCTCGACGCAGCGTAGCACTACCTCATTGGTACAGTATGTTGATGTGACCCGATGTTGCTATATCAGATATAGAGACTGGCCCTTTCAATTAAATTATTAATGTCTTGACTTATACCTTTAGCATTTAAAGGGACAATCCAAACTTTGACTTTTAAATCAGTGATGTATAGGCCTATCCATTGAAGAATGTAACCTATAAATGCCTCATGAGCTTAGCTCACCTGACTCCCAAAATATAAGCTGTATCACAACCGGATGTGATTGGGAGTCCCATAGGGCGGAACACAATTGGCACAGCGTCGTTCAGGTTTGGCCGGTGTAGGCCGTTGTTGTAAATAAGAATTTGTTCTTAACTGACTTACCTAGATAAATAAAGGTTCAATTAAAAAAAAAAATGTTTTACTCCATTGCTGCTAAACAATATAATAAACAAACACGGTTTAGTTTCAAAACATGGTTAAAATGAACAGTTTGTTCCCATGGATGGTCTGTCCTTGCATCCATATGAATTTGATAGTGGTTAGACCGACATTTCCCCATCCCTCAGCTGTTTACCAAAAAGGTGTCGGGGTTGACTGCTGTGTTCATTTTTCAAATCCCGGATTGCCCTGTTAAACTGACATCAACCAACCGTTGGTTGATATTCCGGAGCTGGAATAAACCAGGCTGAACTAGGCTATATGATGCTAAATATAACTCAAGTGGTCACTACTTCAAACTGTAATAGCTGCTCCTTGAGATGAGCGGTTTGATTTGTGTGGTGTAGTGTGTGTGTGTGTGTGTGTGTTAGGGTAGGGGTTTGAAATAATTTCACTATATGAATAGTATCATACATTTTTGTTGGATATCAGATATCCAAGGCAACTCTGCTACAGCCAAGGCTAGCTAATTTGTTGCATCCACAATGTTAGTTATCATCCAATATAACAATGACTGTCTTGACTGGAGTAGCCTAGAGAAGCTAGTTAAGGATCCGCCAGTTGTTGTTTTTTTTGTTGTCTAAAATGGCATACCCAAATCTAACTGCCTGTATCTCAGGACCTGAAGCAAGGATATGCATATTCTTGATACCATTTGAAAGGAAACACTGAAGTTTGTGGAAATGTGAAATTAATGTATGATAATATAACACAGTACAAAAAAATTGCATGTTTTTTCTTAGAGAAATGCCATAATGTATTATTCCAGCCCAGGTGCAATTCAGATTCTGGCCTCTAGGTGGCAAATGTGCCTAATTTTTTTTATTAATAACTTTTCAAGTTCATTATTGTGCACTCTCCTCAAACAATAGCATGATATTATTTCACTAATAGCTACTGTAAATTGGACAGTGGAGTTAGATTAACACAAATTTAAGCTTTCTACCAATATAAGATATGTCTATGTCCTGGGAAATGTTCTTGTTACTTACAACCTCATGCTAATCGCATTAGCCTACGTTAGCTCAACCGTCCCGCGGGGCACCCACCGATCCTGTAGAGGCTAGCTAAGCTCACTAGCTAGGCTAATTGAGGCCACATGCTGCACTTTCTCCCCAACCCCATTCAGATAAAACAGCCTACCTGTTGGTTGCTCGTTTTAGCCTACTTCTCTTTTTTTTTTTTAAGTATTAAGCAATTTTATTCCATCTTGCATTGCATTAGTGAACGTTCACTTCACTTGGCCAACATAAACAACAAGCTTCCTCTCACTTTCTCCATATATTGCTAACTCTCTTTGTTCAGTATGTTTTATTGTGGTTTGCACCATGCATGTCATAAAAACTACATTAAAACGTTTTTTATTCAAATGAATAATTTAACATTTTTCTTTCAGCCTTAGCAGAATATGTAGAATTGCAGGAAACTTGCTTTAAAACAGCTACATTTTGTCACTGCAGTCAACAGGAGGGCCTCTAAATTTTTCGGACAGCGACCGCATCATTGACCATGCTCATGGCTACACCTTCCACCTAAGCTCCATGTTGCTCCTGAAAAAAAAACTTGGGAATATTCTTGTATGTAACAATACCACATGGATATTTTAATTTAATGTAGGAAAAAGTCTTTCACTGTTAAAATCAGATTAAAAAAGGCCTATTTCTCGGGCAAAAATGTAAAACCCACACAAGTTTCTGAAAACTAACGTTTGTTCGGATATTTGAATAACTGCACATCCGTGTGTGTTTTTTAAATATACCTCAGTTTGATTCACAGCTGTGTGTGTTGATATACACTGAGTGTGCAAACATCAGAAACACCTGCACTGAACACTTTCCATGACAGACTGACCAGATGTAAGTGCATTCAGGTGGCAGGCGCAACTGTTTGAGTGTGTCGAGCTGCAACGCTGATGGGTTTTTCACGCTCAACAGATTCCCATGTCTATCAAGAATGGTCCACCACCCAAAGGTCATCCAGCCATCTTGCCATAACTGTGGGAAGCATTGGAGTCAGCAGGGGCCAGCATCCATGTGGAATGCTTTCGACATTTTGTAGAATCCATGCCCCAATGAATTGAGGCTGTTCTGAAACACCTTCCCAATTAATTGTTATCTGCAAAGTAAGCATTAAACATTGTTGTGGACACATCTCATTCCAAAATCATGGGCATTAATATGGGGTTTGTCCCCCCATTGCAGCTATAACAGCCTCCACTCTTCTGGGAAGGCATTCCACTAGATGTTGGAACATTGCTGCGGGGACTTGCTTCCATTCAGCAACAAGAACATAAGTGAGGTCGGGGACTGATGTTGGGCGATTAGACCTGTCTCACAGTCGGCGTTCCAATTCATTCCGAATGTGTTAGATGGGGTTGAGGTCAAGGCTCTGTACAGGCCAGTCAAGTTCTTCCACACCAATCTTGACAAACCATTTCTGTATGGACCTCACTTTGTGCACGGGGGAATTGTCATGCTGAAACAGGAAAGGGCCTGCCTTTTGCCACGAAGTTGGAAGCACAGAATTGTCCCTTCACAGAACAGCGCAAACTGGCCCTAACCAGAATAGAAAGAGGTGCACCCAGGCCTCCCACTCAACTGAGCAAGAGGACAAATACATTAGTTTCTAGTTTGAGAAACAGACGCCTCACAAGTCCTCAACTGGCAGCTTCATTAAATAGTACCCGCAAAACACCTGTCTCAACATCAACAGTGAAGAGGTGACTGGGATGCTGGCCTTCCAGGCAGAGTTCCTCTGTCCAGTGTCTGTGTTCTTTTGCCCATCTTAATCTTTTGTTTTTATTGGCCAGTCTGAGATATGGCTTTTTCTTTGCAACTCTGCCTAGAAGGCCAGCATCCCGGAGGCGTCTCTTCACTGTTGACATTGAGACTGGTAGTGAGACTGGTATTGGTATTGACTGGTATTGAGACTGTGAGACTCTATAGTCTATACTGTAGCCTATTGCCTCTTTGATGACTTATGATTGGCCAACAACAAGTTACATGCTCATCTCTCGTAAAAGGAAAAGCAGCAGCATAAATCATAAATGTTCTCTCTCTGCACACTTGCGTTCGGATCTGTACAGGCCCCTCCTGACAAGTCAGTTAGAATTACACGTACCTGAGACCCGTAAGAATCATATCCAACCCTGAAATGTGACATTTAGAATTCTGGATCCGGACCCGCTCGGGTCCTGGATCGGGTCTCGGGTATTTGGGTACAGGTGGATCTGTGAAGACCTCTAATGTGGTTCTACTTTTTGGGAATAACCATGAGTGGAAACGGTCCCAATGACTTCATTAATCAATATTGATATCTTATGTTTTGTTCTCTGACCTCTCTCCTCTCCTTCTATCTTCTCTCCTTCTGTAGAGTCAGTGGAAGAAGCACTCCCCTGTAGAGTCATGGCCTCTGCATCAATACCAGTCTACAACCGCTCAAATAACCCCCTGGAGAACAGCTCTAGTCAGAATGTAAGGATCTTGCTCTCTTCCTCGCTTCTCTTTCCCTTCTCTTTGTCTTTCTCTATTTGAATTCAAAGGGCTCTGTATACTCGCATGTTATTTCTCAAACTCTCTCTGTTCTATGTTTTTTTTGGTGGTTTGCAGCATATATTATTAGCTCTACTGATACCGTACTACCGACCACATCTAATAAGCTGTTTCAGCGGTTAGGCTGAGCAGGGAAGATGATGGTGCCAGTCCACACTAATACATGCAAACTCTCATCTCTCTCACTTACATACTCGTATGCATTCACGCATCCCTCTACACCAGGAATCCCCAGTAGGTGGCCCACTGGGGATTTTATTTGGCCCCACAAGTTTTCTTTGCAAAAATGTCAAAAAACCTATTTTCGCTTTGTCATTATGGGGCATTGTGTGTAGATAGATGAGGGGGATTATTTTTTTATTTTTTTTTATCCATCTGCAAACTCAAGTCAGTGACCAAACTTTTTAACCATGCATTTCCTAGGTTGCTGCTGTTACTAGCTACTTACCCTCTTCTGTCATTAATAAGTTATGGTGGCTCTACCTAACATCCATAGGCAGTAGTGCTGTCTTACTCACGGCTGTGTTGAAAGCTCTTATGTAGGAACTCTGTCTGTACAGTTCCGGCAACCAGCATGAAAGCAATTTATAGCACATAGTTTTTTTAGATCATGTGTCAGTTGGGTCAAATTCTTTTTAAACGTTCCTTCGGCCTTCCAGGATAGTGTACACGGTATAGAGTTTTTGTCAATACAGACACCCTCTGTCATAGATTACTCATTCCTATTGGCTCTCGAATCAGGAAGTCCTCGAGTGGCGGGCCAATAAAAACAGTGCTCTTATAGCATTGACTTGAGGGTTTTCCATGCAAAACAAATGACGGCTAGGTACAGTACTATGGACACAAGTGTGGCTTTGTCGAGACCTAGGGAGGCTAGACGCCAAAGGAAACAGTGCCCCTTGCTAGACACACACACACACACACTCTCTTGCGCATGCGGATGTACACATGCTAAACAGTAGCCTCATTCTCTTTCTCTCCCTCTCTCTCGCATACAGTACATCCCTGAAGATTTAGTGTTTTGTTAGCTGTTACTCTTCCTGCGGTCCAAACAGGAACAAAACCACACATCATAATATAACAGTAGACTACATCATAAATAATACAATTCATCATAATAAAACAGTAGGCTACATCATAATACAATACATCATAAAACAATAGCCTACATCATAATAATACAATACATCATAATAAAACAATAGGCTACATCATAATAATACAATACATCATAATAAAACAATAGGCTACATCATAATAATACAATACATCATAATAAAACAATAGGCTACATCATAATAATACAATACAATACATCATCATAAAACAATAGGCTACATCATAATACAATACATCATCATAAAACAATAGGCTACATCATAATAAAACAATACATCATAATAAAACAATAGGCTACATCATAATACAATACATCATAATAAAACAATAGGCTACATCATAATAATACAATACATCATCATAAAACAATAGGCTACATCATAATAATACAATACATCATCATAAAACAATAGGCTACATCATAATAATACAATACATCATCATAAAGCAATAGGCTACATCATAATACAATACATCATAATAAAACAATAGGCTACATCATAATAATACAATACATCATCATAAAACAATAGGCTACATCATAATAAAACAATACATCATAATAAAACAATAGGCTACATCATAATAATACAATACATCATAAAACAATAGGCTACATCATAATAATACAATACATCATCATAAAACAATAGGCTACATCATAATAAAACAATACATCATAATAAAACAATAGCCTACATCATAATAAAACAATACATCATAAAACAATAGGCTACATCATAATAAAACAATACATCATAATAAAACAATAGGCTACATCATAATAATACAATACATCATCATAAAACAATAGGCTACATCATAATAATACAATACATCATAATAAAACAATAGGCTACATCATAATAATACAATACATCATCATAAAACAATAGGCTACATCATAATACAATACATCATCATAAAACAATAGGCTACATCATAATAAAACAATACATCATAATAAAACAATAGGCTACATCATAATACAATACATCATAATAAAACAATAGCCTACATCATAATAATACAATACATCATAATAAAACAATAGGCTACATCATAATAATACAATACATCATCATAAAACAATAGGCTACATCATAATACAATACATCATCATAAAACAATAGGCTACATCATAATACAATACATCATAAAACAATAGGCTACATCATAATAATACAATACATCATCATAGAACAATAGGCTACATCATAATAATACAATACATCATCATAAAACAATAGGCTACATCATAATAATACAATACATCATCATAAAACAATAGGCTACATCATAATAATACAATACATCATAATAAAACAATAGGCTACATCATAATAATACAATACATCATAATAAAACAATAGCCGACATCATAATAATACAATACATCATAATAAAACAATAGGCTACATCATAATAATACAATACATCATCATAAAACAATAGGCTACATCATAAAACAATAGGCTACATCATAATAAAACAATAGGCTACATCATAATAATACAATACATCATCATAAAACAATAGGCTACATCATTATAATACAATACATCATCATAAAACAATAGGCTACATCATAAATAATACAATACATCATAAAACAATAGGCTACATCATAATAATACAATACATCATAATAAAACAATAGGCTACATCATAATAATACAATACATCATAATAAAACAATAGGCTACATCATAATAATACAATACATCATACAAGACATTGTGCAAATTTGCACAGCTCTTTTATTAAAAATGTACAATATTAAACAATACAATATTACAAAATAGTGTAGTGTGTGTGTCTTCACAGTCCGCGTTCTACTGTACTGTGAAATAATTTTTTTATCTGATTGTACTGCTAGCTTGAGTGAATTGATGTGTAAGAGTTCCATGTAGTCATGGCTCTGTAGTGCTGTGCGTTTCCCAGCCTCTCTTCTGGACTTGGGGACTGAGAAGAGACCCCTGGTGGCATGTCTTGTGGGGGTATGTACTATATGGGTGTCTGAGCTGTGTGTTAGCTGTTTGAACAGACAGTTCGGTGCTTTCAACACGTCAATACCTCTCACAAAGACAAGTAGTGATGCAGTCAATCTCTCCTCCACTTTGAGCCAGGAGAGATTGACATGCATGTTCTTAATATTAGCCCTCTGTGTACATCGAAGGTCCACCTGTGCTGCTTTGTTCTGCGACAAGTGTAATTTGCCTATGTCCATCTTTTCAGGACTTGACCATATAACTGGGCTGTAGTCCAGGTGTAATAAAACCAGGGGCAGTGGGACTTGCTTTGTGGAATGTGATGTCAAAAAAGCAGAGCATCTCTTTATTACGGACATACTTCTCCCCATCTTTACATCCATTGAATCTATATGTTTTGACCATGACAGTTTACAATCTAAGGTAACACTAAGTCATTTAGACTCCTCAACTTGTTCAACAGCCACACCATTTATTACCAGATTCAGCTGGGGACTAGCACTTAGTGAATGATTTGTACCAAATACAATGCCCTTAGTTTCAGAGATGTTCAGGACTAAGGCTGTTGCGGTGACCATATTACCGCCACACCCGGCAGTCATGAGTCATGACCACAGTAAAATTCCACGTCACCGTTAGGTCAAGGTAATCTCCTTTTTATGCACTTTGGACATACTTTGGTAGTACCCAATTTGCTAACAACCATCAGGTCACTAATGGCCTGGTACTCGGGGCTCTATTGTCCCTCTAACCACTCGGGCATCAATGCAAGTACAATCACAAAACACATCAAAACAGTATGTTGCTTTTAAAGCTCACCTCACTGTGATGATCAACTTGAAGAAAGAAGTTCAACGGCAGGTTGAAGCTGAGTGTGAAACATGGTCAATGTGGATTTTGCTTCAAAGCCTAACATAACGATATGGACAGCGCTTCCTAAGGTGATGATTAATTCAAAAACACCCATAGACATATTAGAGCCTATGCATACACATAAGCATACTGAAAGTCTGTTGTTAATTTGTTCACAGAGAAATATCTAAGCACATTTTTACTCCTGAGCTTGTTTAGACTTGCCTTAACAAAGGGGTTGAATACTTATTGATTCAAGGCCTTTCACAACTTTTCATTTTTAATTGATTTGTAATCATTTCTAAAAACAATTCACTTTGACATTGTGTCATTGGCCAACATACAATACTCCATCTCAATTGAATCCATTTTAAATTCAGGCTGTAATAAAACAATGTGGAAAAAGTGAAGGGGAATGAATACTTTCTGAAGGCACTGTATTTGAGTGGTAGAAATCGAAGTGAACTATACCTGACACGTATAAGTGTTAATTTTCCATCCTTTGTCGGGGCTGCTTGTCAAGCAGCAGAAGTTAACTGATCATGTTTACTTAGCAAGCTACCGCTTGAAACTGGCTTTTTTTGTGTGCTAATGTATAAAAAATAAACGGATCACATTTACATAAGTATTCAGACCCTTTACTCAGTACTTTGTTGAAGCACATTTGGCAGAGATTACAACCTAGAGTCTTCTTGAGTATGACGCTACAAGTATGGCACACCTGTATTTGGGGAGTTTCTCCCATTCTTCTCTGCAGATCCTCTCAAGCTCTATCAGGTTGGATGGGGAGTGTTGCTGCACACCTATTTTCAGGTCTCTCCGGAGATGTTCGATCGGGTTCAAGTCCGGGCTCTAGTTGGGCCCTCAAGGACAGAGACTTGTCCCGAAGCCACTCCTGCGTTGTCTTGGCTGTGTGCTTAGAGTCGTTGTTCTGTTGAAGGTGAACCTTCGCCCCAGTCTGAGGTCCTGAGTGCTCTGGTGCGAGTTTTCATCAAGGATCTCTCTGTACTTTGTTCAGTTCATTATTTCTTCGATCCTGACTAGTCCTTTAGTCCCTGCTGCTGAAAAACATGCCCACAGCATGATGCTGCCACCACAATGCTTCACCATAGGGATGGTGCCAGGTTTCCTCCAGACATGACATAGGCCAAATAGTTCAATCTTGGTTTCATCAGACCAGATAATCTTGTTTCTCATTCTCTGAGTCTTTAGGTGCCTTTTGGCAAACTCCAAGTGGGCTGTCGTGCCTTTTACTGAGGAGTGGATTCCGTCTGGCCACTCTACCATAAAGACCTGATTGGTGGAGTGCTGCAGAGATGGTTGTCCTTCTGGAAGGTTCTCCCATCTCCACAGAGAAACTCTGGAGCTCTGTCAGTGACCATCGGGTTCTTGGTCACCTCCTTGACCCTTCTCCTCCTATTACTCAGTTTGGCCTGGCGGCCAGCTCCAGGAAGAGAATTGGTGGTTCCAAACTTCTTCCATTTTAAGAATGATGGAGGCCACTGTGTTCTTGGGAACCTTCAATGCTGCAGAAATGTTTTGGTACCCTTCCCCAGTTCTGTGCCTCGACACAATCCTGCCTTGGACACAATTCCTTTGACCTCATGGCTTGGTTTTTGCTCTGACATGCACTGTGAACTGTGGGAACTTTTATAGACGGGTGTGCCTTTCCAAATCATGTCCAATCAATTGAATTTACCACAGGTGGACTCCAAGTTGTAGAATCATCTCAAGGATGATCAATGGAAAAAGGGATGCAACTGAGCTGAATTTCGAGTCTCATAGCAAATGCTCTGAATACTTATGTAAATAAGGTATTTCTGTTTGTATTTTTTATACATTTGCAAAAACAAATGCGTTTTTTCGCTATGTCATTCTGGAGTATTGTGTGTAGATTGCTGAGTTAAAAAAAAAAAAAAATTTTTTAAACTTTTTACATTAAGGCTGTATCTTAACAAAATGTGGAAAAAGTCAAGGGGTCTGAATACTTTCCGAAGGCACTGTATCTGGATGATTTATAAAGTCAGGCACATTTAACATGTAGGCTATTGATTATAGACCTAATTAAGTTGAGGTTTCCTCTCTCCTCACTTTTCTCAGACAATTTATGGCAAGGGCTGTTTTCTCGTCTCCTAACGCTGCTGCCAATATTCTGGTTAACTTTGCTGTTTTGCAAATAGCGACATGGTCTAGGAAAAGCCAATTCAGCAGCGCGCGGATGTGTTTCAGGACAGCGGCTGCTATCCAATGCGGTTGAAGTCTCTTTTTGTTATAAAATAATATAATTTGTATTCGTGTTGCGCCATTGTTCTTACGAGATATAACCACATACAATTTCAGTAGCAAGTGTCTTAAAGTGATGGACTGTGTCGCCCCCATGGCCTCCACAATTGATTAGTCCCCTCAGACAGACGCGAATCGGACAAGTGTCTTGTTTTTTGCTTCTGCTCTGCTAAATAATTTTCTGTCAACCAACAGCCTATCGACCAAACAATCTGAAAGGGGTCAGCCTTAATTGAAGGTCCATGTCAAATTGGCTAGCTAGCTAATAACAGATCACGTCAATATGGCTAGTTAACGTGCTAACTCTCCGGGGATAAACTAAATGGCTATATCCAAATATTGTTTGATTTGCTTGCCATCTATAGTGGTGACGACAGTAGTCCGACTGACAACTTTACCAGAACGAGAACTTGCAGATGTCAAGCTGTATAACTCTGATAGAGCTCTGCATCGTATTGTGACGGTTTATTGATAATGACTTGGTGGCACAATGAGTTGATATTGGAATCCTCTTGTCTTAACCTGTGTATTTTGAACCTAGGAGCAAAGAAGGAAGTAAATGCTGTGTGTATCTTTCTCTTTAAGGAGGTGTGTGTGTGTGTGTGAGCCCTATTAATGTTCCACTGTCTGTTTTGATGGCAGGCATCCAGAGAGAGTCTGAAGATGGAACCACTGGCAGTCACCCTACTGCCCGGAGAGGAGAGAGTCATAGGTGAGTTTTCTAAACTGTTTCTGGGTGAATCTCAATTGTATTTCCTTGATTGCGTGCATCCTCGCTCCTCAAAACGTATTGGAGGTGAAGATCTGAGTGGAGGAGCCTCAGATCTTCTGCTCCAATGTGCTTTGAGAGGGAAGAAATTATTATTGATTATTATTGATTATATTATTATTATTAATTAAATATTATTGAGATTTGCTCTCTGTCTCAAAGGAACCTCTCATAACAGCAACTCTCACTAGTGGTTAGCTTCAGATTCCATAGATGGTCACATCATATAGGATTTCTTGAATGTGATCTGTATTTAGCCTTGTAACCTTTCTCTAGCTGTCTTAGAGGAACTTCTCATAACAGGAAGAACTCGTGTTTTTTTTCTCTAGCCTTGAAATTTGGTGACATCGTTCAGCTGCAGTAGTTGGTGTCTTAGAATACTTACAGTGCATTCGGAAAGTATTCAGACCCTTTGACTTTTCCCACATTTTGTTACGTTACAGCCTTATTCTAAAATTGATACTTTTTTTCTTGCCATTGTATAATGTATGTGAACCCTTAAATTGGTCATCAAATTTGATCTGATCTTCATCTAAGTCACAACAGACAAACAGTGTGCTTAAACTAATAACACATACATTATCGTATTTCCTTGTCTATATTGAATACATCATTTAAACAAACATTCACAGTGTAGGTTGGAAAGGGTATGTGAACCCCTAGGCTAATGACTTCTCCAAAAGCTAATTGGAGTCAGGAGTCCGCTAACGTGGAGTCCAATCAATGAAATGAGATTGGAGAGGTTGGTTAGAGCTGCTCTGCCCTATAAAAAACACTCAAGAAAATTGAGTTTGCTATTCACTAGAAGCATTGCCTGATGTGAACCATGCCTCAAACAAAAGAGATCACAGAAGACCTAAGATTAAGAATGGTTGACTTGCATAAAGCTGGAAACGGTTACAAAAATATCTCTAAAAGTCTTGATCATCAGTCCACAGTAAGACATTGTCTATAAATGGAGAAAGTTCAGCACTGTTGCTACTCTCCCTAGGAGTAGCAGTCCTGCAAAGATGACTGCAAGAGCACAGTGCAGAATGCTCAGTGAGGTTAAGAAGAATCCTAGAATGTCATCTAAAGACTTACAGAAATATCTGTAACATGAAAACATCCCTGTTGATGAGTCTACAATACGTGAAACATTAAACAAGAATGGTGTTCATGGGAGGACACCACGGAAGAAGCCTCTGCTGTCCAAAAAAACCATTGCTGCAGTCTGAAGTTTGCAAAAGTGCACCTGGATGTTCCACAGCGCAACTGGCAAAATATTCTGTGAACAGATGAAACTACAGTTGAGTTGTTTTGGAAGGAACACACAATGAATCCCCAAGTTTAGCCTAACATTCTCCTGCAAAATGTCTTGATATCTGTCCGCCAATTGAAGCTCAAATGAAGTTGGGTGACGCAACAGGACAACGACCCAAAACGGAGAAGTAAATCAACAGAATGGCTTCAACAGAAGAAAATACCCCTTCCGGAGTGGCCCAGTCAGAGTCCTGACCTCAACCCGATTTGAAAAGTTGTGGCATGACCTCGAGAGCAGTTCACACCAGACATCCCAAGAATATTGCTGAACTGAAACAGTTTTGTTAAGATGAATGGTCCAAAGTTCCTCCTGACAGTTGGACAGGTCTGATCCGCAACTACAGAAAATGTTTGGTTGATGTTACTGCTGCCAAAGGAGGGTAAACCAGTTATTAAATCCAAGAGTTCACAAACTTTTTCCACCCTGCACTGTGAATGTTTACACGGTGTGTAAAGACATGAAAATGTATAATTGTTTGTGTTATTAGTTTAAGAAGACCGTTTGTCTGTTGTGACCTAGATGAAGATCAGATCAAATTTTATGATGAATTTATGCAGAAATCCAGGTATTTTGTGGTGGTTAAGTTTGTCTCTCCTCATTTGATAGTAAAGAAATTATCACACAAGTCAGAGTTATACTTCAACTAAATCTTTAATCACTTATTAGGGAGCAGGTCAATACAACCAGTGGCGGTTCTAGACCATTTCAACTGGGGGGGCCAAGCTGGGGCCAGTTGTACTGTTAGAGGGGCCAGTTACATTAGACGTTATTGTTGTCATATCGTTTTCTTCACTGCATTGCAGGCGGAAGACCATGTTCATAATCATCATCGTTGTCACTGTCTAATAACGGATGTAAAAAAAGAACGATAACACATTTTTGCTATGTAAAAATGATTTCATACTCCACATTTAGGGGGACCACAAGGGAGACCAAAATTGTCACAGGGCCACTGGCCCCCCCTGGCCCGCCCCCAGAACAGCTAACATATAACATATAAAAAGTGAATTGATTGAGTGCTCTACGATAATGATGGCTGATCGACGATTCACGCTCAGATGATCCGTTGAGAGCTCCGAGACAAAATAGCCAAGATACACCGCTTTCAACCTACATGACGAACAACGGATATATAGAATGGGTCACGAGGTTAAGATTTGTATGAAAGATACTGTCTGCTATGTATTATAGGTATCTGCTGTGTCAACCATTTTCATTGTGTAGAGACCAGTGTCTGGCCCTCCGACTCCAAACTGGAACCATCTCTCCCTGATACGGTATAGAACAGAAACATTAACTCATGCTCTTTAGGTTTTATCACCCAAAAGACATTGTAAATCTCCTCCCAGAGGCCCATCCTCAGTAGAACACACACATAGTAGTTAACAGAAAACACTATTCTGTTGCATAAAACAACCATTTTATGCAATAAAAGTATTTGAACAATCTTGCAATTTTCCACCATAATTTCCAAAGGGTTCATGTACTTTTTCTTGGCACTGTACATTATTTTATAAGAAAGAAATTCTTATCACACAATAACCCATAATGACAAAGCAAAAACTGGTTTTTAGAAATGTTTGCAAATGTATAAAAAATTTAAAACTTACCTTATTTACATAAGTGTTCAGACCCTTTGCTATGGGACTCAAAAGGTTCATCCTGTTTCCATTGATCATCCTTGAGATGTTTCTACAACTTGATTGAAGTCCAGGACAAGATTGTGTCGAGGCATAGAACTGGGGAAGGGTACCAAAAAATGTCTGCAGCATTGATGGTCCCCAAGAACACAGTGGCCTCCATTAGTCTTAAATGGAAGTTGTTTGGAACCACCAAGACTCTTCCTAGAGCTGACTGCCCGGCCAAACTGAGCAATCGGGGGAGAAGGGCCTTGGTCAGGAAGGTGACCAAGAACCCGATTATCACTGACAGAATTCCTCTGCGGAGATGGGATAACCTTCCAGAAGGACAACCATCTCTGCAGCACTCCACCAATCAGGCCTTTATGAAAAAGGCACATGACAGCCCGTACAAGTTTGCGAAATGGCACCTATACAAGATTCTCTGGTCTGTTGAAACCAAGATTGAACTCTTTGGCATGAATGTCAAGCGTCACATCTGGAGGAAACCCTGCACCATCCCTACAGTGAAGCATGGTGGTGGCAGCATCATGCTGTAGGGATGTTTTTCAGTGGCAGGGAGACTAGTCAGGATCGAGGGAAAGATGAACGGAGCAAAGTACAGAGATACTTGATGAAAACCTACTCCAGAGCACTCAGGACCTCAGACTGGGGCGAAGGTTCACCTTCCAACAAGACAACAACCCTAAGCACACAGCCAAGACAACGCAGGAGTGGCTTCGGGACAAGTCTCTGAATGTCCTTGAGTGGCCCAGCCAGAGCCCGGACTTGAAACCGATCGAACAACTCTGGAGAGACCTGAAAATAGCTGTGATGTGACGATTCCCATCCAACCTGACAGAGCTTGAGAGCATCTGCAGAGAAGAATGGGAGAAACAACCCAAATACAGGTGTGCCAAGCTTGTAACGTCATACCCAGGAAGTCTCAAGGCTGTAATCGCTGCCAAATGTGCTTCAACAAAGTACTGCGTAAAGGGTCTGAATACTTTATGTAAATGTCATATTTCGGGAAATATTTTTTTATACATTTTCTAACATTTCTAAACTGTTTTTGTTTTTTCATTATGGGGTGTTGGGTGTGTGTGTGTGTGTGTGTAGATTGAGGGGGAAAATAACGACTTCATCAATTTTAGAATAAGGCTGTAACATAACAATGTGGAAAAAGTCTAGGGTTCTGAACCCTTTCCGAATGCACTGTATATACAGTATACCGCCCACACCAAAACGTGGCGTGTAAGTTTTTACTGTAAATATAACCCGAGAGGTGGTAGGGAGGAGATTCCTGTTGGGGTTGTCACAGGAGAGGCTCAATATCTCCCAGCCGTGTCAACTTGCATTGTTCCAGAGTAGGTATAATGTCGCTATTGCTCTCTCAATTTGTCTCTCCTCTTCAAGGCTTTATTGGCACGGGAAACATGTTTACATTGCCAAAGCAAGTGAAATAGACAAGAAACTAAAGGGAAATCAAAAAATGAACAATAAACATTACTCTATCTCCGCTCTCACTCGCTCTCTGGGATCACTTCTGCCGATGTTATTTATTGCTTGGATTATTTTAAGACTGGTTGAATACAGTTTTTGAAAAGGTTTTCTTTTCTTGCTGTAGTCTTTATGGTTCTGAGTTTGTGTGGGTACGTGTGCATTGTATATTCTTTGTCATTCTTATATTGCTCGTTTTCTCTCTCTCCCCCAAGACAAAGACATAATGTACATATGTCCATTCAGCGGACCTGTCAAAGGCAAAGTCTTCATTACTAACTACAGACTGTACTTCAAGAGTGCAGACGCAGTGAGTAGTACACACACGCGTACACACTCCCAGGGACTACCGCTGGGACAAAACACACACACATCTGTCTGGTGGTTGCGTCTTGTGTGGCAGACAGATGGAAGGCATCAGAACACCCAGTCAGTCTAACTCTCTAAATAACATGACTGCTATATACTTAACTACTCCTTGTCATTGAACTGTTTGACCAAGAAATTCATGAGCATATGAGAAATCCACAATCACCGGTTCCTGTGGCATGCATTGAAACGCGTGGCCTTATCGTGGCTTTCTTTCGCAGAATTACAAGAAATGAACAGACTTGTTTAGTAAAAGTGTTCACTAGTAAACACCATGTTAAGGTGTGGAACGGAACGTTCATTGTATTACAAGAAAAAGAAATAGCAGGTCTATTTCGCTTCAGCAGGTGGCATAATCTGTCCGCCCACAATTCACCTGTGGGAACATGGCGGCTCAACACCAGACAACAGAAAGAGCTGGCCACTACTATCCGAGAGATTGTTTGTGAGGAGATTACCTCTGCCCTCGACTTCACTCGCCGTGCTCACTTCTAAAGTAGATACCTTTCCAGCTAAAGTGGAAAGTCTGACGAACGCGGCCAATGCGACAGAGGTGAGACTCCATGACCTGGAAACGCGAGCTAAGATTAGCGCGAGCTAAACTAGAATAGGCAATCAATTTCCTAAAAGAGAAAACGGAATCACTTAAATCATTCCCGTACATTCGATGTGCGGATCATAGGACTAGAAACTGGTGTGGAAGAGGGCAACCCAACTTCCTTCGTGAGAAATATTTTCTATGACCTGTTCTAGTAGGAGAAGCTGGGTCCCGTGCCGGTGATTAACATTGCGCACCAAACGGGTCTTCTCTAAAACGACTCTCGCTGTATGATTGAACGAATCCAAGTCAAACGGCGAATTGTTCGCCTTGCAGCGGAATTGGGGGCTCTGACCTGTTAGGAGACGAGGATTAACATCTACCCAGACCTGAGTGTCAACTTCTAAAACGGAGGGCAACCTACAATTAGGTGAGATCCCAGCTACACCCGGAAAACTCACCTTGACATTCCAGAACACGACATACATGTTCTCCACTGCCAAGGAAGCTCGGGACTTATTTTAGAATCACATTAAGACCAACGCACAAGGGGACGAGTCGACAGATGGAACCCCATCATGACTGGCTCAATATTCTGGTATGTTATCCATTTATTTTATTGTACCTTTTATTTAACTAGGCAAGTCAGTGAAGAATAAATTCTTATTTTCAATGACGGCCTAGGAACAGTGGGTTAACTGCCTTGTTCAGGGGCAGAATGACCCATTTTTACCTTGTCAGCTTGGGGATTTGATCTTGCAACCTTTCGGTTACAAGTCCAACGCTCTCACCACTAGGCTACCTGCCGCCCCAGGTAGCCTATCCATGCACCATCACGCAGCCTAGCCTATGATTCTGCCCTCCGCATAAGAAGATGATGAGAATAGCCCCTCAAGTGGATAATACTAGGAACATTATTACTGTTGTTGCTGATCATTGGAATTTGTTATTATTGTATTGCCTATGGTCCAGGACATTAACACAGTGTCAACACCACTCCAATTAACGAACAACGGACAATATATTGAGGTAAATCTCTACATGGGCTAAATATGTCAATTATAAGTTGGTAGCTATTCCCCTACTATCTTTTTTTCTTCCTTTTGATTGCTTTCCTCCCATTTAGGCTATTGAATTTATCTCCCAGGGAGGACATGGCCTACAGGCAGGGCTCTAAATGAACTTTTGTAATTGATAGCACTGGTGCTCCTAACTTCAAAAGATAAGGAGCACCAGACAATTTAGGAGCACCAGAAAAAAATGACTTCATTCTTAATTGTCATCAGTTGTTACCTTGATGATGTATTCAAAAGTGCAACAGCAAAGATATTTACAATAGTTATTCGTTTTGGACAAACAAATGTAACATACAAAAACAAAACATTTGATAGTATTCCAAAGTGCAACAGCAAACCTATCCATGTTCTGTTTTTGTATATTACATTTGTTTGGCCAAAACTAATTACCTATGTTAAATAGGTTTGCTTGTGGCGCTTTTGAATACTATTTACATAGGTTATTTGTTTTGTACAAACAAATGTAACCTACAAACCCAAACATTATTGTATTTAAAAGTGCAACTGTAAACTTTTCCTCATTACTGCATTCAGCTAACAGAAAATAATAATAATACAAAACTATGTAATAATATACCTGTTGTAACAAGGCAACATGCTAACTATGAACTGATACTTGGATAATTAAATACATGTTTAGTCTCCTCACAATAACTAATGATTTTTGTTTTATCTAGAATCAACTTGCTGTTAGGGTAGGAACGTCCCAAGGAACACTGATTGCACTAACCCTCTTCCCGGATAGTCTTTGCTGTGGTGCCAAATTATAATAATGTTTGTGCAGGACAACTCATTTCCATATGTTGGGTTGATAATTTTTATTATTACTTTTATTACTTTTCTGGGAGAGTACATGCATCTGAATTTGGTAAAAAAACAGCTCTTTGGCAATGCAGTAAGTGGTGTTAAATTTAATAAATTCTAGCTCAGTTAGCTTGGCCTGTTGACCGGCTTGGGCTGCCACGTGTTGTTGCCTGTCGAATATGGACTTAGTGATGTTGCTCCAACCCCTGCCCCGATGTACTTGATGTGCTTTTGGCTTAAATTGTGTTTTAGCAACGACTCGTGTTTTTTAGGTTGCTGGACCCAGTAGCAAAATGTGTCTTCCTTGCTGCTATTTCGCCCACTTTCAATAGTACTAACAGACCTTTGTTGCTAGTTTTGTCCCTCCTTAGCCACTTGAATTCGCGAACCAACCCTCTCGAAACATGTCGGTATTTTTCTGAAGAGGTGGATCACGTGGCAACGTCTCTGTCATTGTCCTCATCTTCTGGTTGTGCTTGATCATTTAATTTGTTTTTTTTTTTGTTCAAGGAAGCTGAAAATACACCATGATTCATTGTTGTTCTTGCTAGCTAGCTAGCTTATGCCAAATAGCTGAAAGAAAGGGGAGGCACAGATCTAAGGGAAAGTTTGCAGGAAAAGGTATTGGTTGTGCCTGGCGTGTGATTGGTTTAATTAGCTACATTTGTAGCATTATGATTGGTTATGATCAACGTATCAGCCTTTCTTGTATGAGCAGTGAAGAGAAGTGTTGCGGCAAAATATTCGTATAATTTTTTTTTGTCGCGTGGTGCTCCCAAAATAAAAGTACTGGTCATGCAGCAATTGTTTTTGTTGCATCTGTGACCAAATTGGTCGCACTTTAGAGCCCTGCTACAGGTCATGGGGACTGATTGTGAAGTTCTTGATTATAGACTGCATTTCTTGCATTTCCTCTTCTTTTTTTGCACATAGTATGGAGCACTTGAAGCCATAATACAAATGGAGGGCAAATGTATGTTTGAGGTCATATAAACCATATTGCTAATAATATATTATGACAATGGATTAAGCTAAAAGCTCTTGTTCCTACAGCTATCCTATTTGACTGTTTAGGCTTGCATATCTTTTATTTTTTTTACTTTTTATTTATTACCTACCTAACTCCTCAAGTCTGCAAACTAAACTTTTTTATGTTCTGCTTCATTTAGTTTTCAATACCTTAAAGGGGTGGTGCATTTTGCATCACCATGTTGATGTGGTCGGTAACACTTTGCTTCTTGAAAGTCCAATATCCTAACTTGACTGCTGACATGCAAAACATTTTAGGACTGTATCAATAGTGATCTAATGATTTACAGGGGGGATTTTCTGGGTGTGGAACGACCAATCGGTGGGTTTCCCTGTGGGTCCTGCTTTTTGTTACACGTCCATCGGCTTATCAACACTAAAGATAGAATTGTTATCATTTAATATAACATTCCTTTTTGAAAAACAATGGCAACACTAGCTATTCCCTCTTCAAATTATAATGTCGTCCTATCAAACATTCCAGCTGTCTTGATATCCTATCAAGAAACCATATTGATAAAGCAATGCTCCAAGAAACACACCTGCTTCCAAAAGGACACATGCAGGTAACTGCCAAAATAAACAAAACACTTGATTAAATGAGGGATACAAGGTATATTGAAGGCAGGTGCTTCCACACAGGTGTGGTTCCTGAGTTAATTAAGCAATTTAAACATTCTATCGTCTATAAAAATGCCCAGTTGACCATTATTTTGCCTATCATGGCTAGAAGAAATCTGTGACTTTGAAAGAGGAGTTTCAAAGGAGCATAGGGGGTTTAAAGTGTGTGTGTGTGTGTGTGTGTTACCAGATCTCAACTCAACTGAACACTTTCTGGAGCGGCGCATCTCTCGTGTAAGAATTGTTGCATCCCTCCAGTAGAGTTTCAGACAGTAGAATCTATGCCAAGGCGTATTGAAGCTGTTCTGGCGGTCTCGTGGTGGCCCAACGCCCTATTAAGACACTTTATGCATTATGTTTACTTCATTTTGGCAGTTCCCTGTAGAATACACAACTATTTGTACAAACTGTCTGCCTTTTCATCAGCCCCAAACAAAACTAACGGTGTAATCATAATGGTACATAAGAACCTCAATCACTATCTTGCGTGAAGGCGAAGGCCAAGAAGGTAGAATCACTTTCTTTAAATATATGCATAATGGAAAGAAAATTGGCTTTTATTAATGTGTATTCTCCAAAGTTTGGATTCTCTGAACTGCATATTTATTTTTTATTAACTGAATTCCAACTGGTTATTGGGACAGACATGAATGCCATTTTGGTCATGCAGGACAAAAAAACACCACCTACAATCCACATGCATCTAAGGCTCTCCGACATATACTCTCTGATTACAAACTTATTGATGCCTCGTGAGCACACAATCCTAAAGCAAAAGAGTACACTTTCTACTCAAACAGGCATAAAACATTCTTCCGACTCGATTTTATAGTATCTACGCCTATATTTTCTAAAATTAAAACAATAGCAATTTGACATGATCTTGTCTGATCACCACGCTAACTACAGCCAACACATTTCAGAATCTCCTAAAAGACCCACAAGAGGGTGTTTCAATGTTTAATTACTACAAAATCCTACATTCTGTGATCAATTAAAAATTTAACTAAATTAATTCATAATGATCAACAAAAAATGTCAATGACCCCCGGATTCTATGGGTTTCCGCCAAAGATTGTATTAAAAATAATGAAACTGCATTTGCAGCTGGGTTGATTTAAATCACGATTAAAGCAGATATATCAGAATTGGAAATGTTAATTGTGTTAGTGTAAAAAAATAAAAAATAACAAAAATTGATCGGGTAGCTATTACTCTTTCCCAAGTCAAGACAGAACTGAATTTATTGATAAGACAGAGAGCAGAATTTGCCATCCATCGAGTTAGGCTCAACCATTACTTGCATGGTAGCCTCGTCGAGAACCAGGCTAAACGAGAAGCATGGGTAAGTCCATAGCACAAAATCAGCTAAAAGGGGGTGGGAACCAGGTGACGCCTCCCTACACGTCAAACCAATCAAATGCCTTACTTGGGCAGAGCATCAAAGGTGCTCATTAGATTAGTGTTGTAGGTGCATGAGGTTGGCAGATATTAAAACCCTACCAAAATACACTAGCTTTCAAATGTTCGGGGTCACCTAGAAATTTCCATTCAAATAAGATCAAATAGATCAGAAATACAGTGTAGACGTTGTTAATGTTGTAAATTACTATTGTAGCTGGAAACGGAAGATTTTTTAAAATGGCATATCTACATAGGCGTACAAAGGCCCATTTATCAGCAACCGTCACTCCTGTGTTCCAATGGCACGTTGTGTTAGCTAATCCAAGTTTAGCATTTTATGTTAATTGTTCATTAGAAAACCCTTTTGCAATTATGTTAGCACAGCTGAAAACTGATGTTCTGATTTAAAGAAGCAATACAACTGGCCTTATTTAGACTAGTTGAGTTTCTGTCCAGAAACAAATAACTTTCTTCTGAAACTCATCAGTCTATTCTTGTTCTGAGAAATGAAGGCTATTTCATGCGAGAAATTGCCAAGAAACTGAAGATCTCGTACAACGATGTGTACTACTCCCTTCACAGAACAGCGCAAACTGGTTCTAACCAGAATAGAAAGAGGAGTGGGAGGCCCCGGTGCACAACTGAACAAGAGGACAAGTACATTAGTGTCTAGTTTGAGAAACAGACGCCTCACAAGTCCTCAACTGGCAGTTTCATTAAATAGTACACCGCAGAACACCAATCTCAACGTCAACAGTGAAGAGGTAACTCTGGGATGCTGGCCTTCTAGGCAGAGTTGCAAAGAAAAAGCTATATCTTAGACTGGCCAATAAAAATAAAAGATTAAGATGGACAAAATAACACAGACACTGGACAGAGGAACTGCCTAGAAGGCCAGCATTCCGGAGTTGCCTCCTCACTGTTGACGTTGAGACTGGTGTGTTGCGGGTACTATTTAATGAAGCTGCCAGTTGAGGACTTGTGAGGCGTCTGTTTCTCAAATTAGACACGAATGTACTTGTCCTCTTGCTCAGTTGTGCACCGGGGCCTCCCATTCTTTCTATATATGGGGTATTGTGTGTAGATTGATGAGGAAAACATGTATTTAATCCATTTTAGAATAAGGCTGTAATGTAACAATAAGGGATGAGGTCTGAATACCTTTCGAATGCACTGTATAGACTGTAGCTATTGAAATGTGTTGATGGTTTATGTTAGTTCTAAATACAACCACTATAACAGACTACATACAGTATGATATACGGCTGTGTATGTTTGCTGTGTGTTTTATTTTTAAGATAATTTTTATAGGGATTTTTTACAATTACCAAGGCAGTAGGAAACGAGTGACAGCAAGACAGGGTGACGAACCCAGTTCCTTGGGTAGCACTAATCGCATATGCCTTGATGTCTGGCGCGTTACCGCCAAGTCACGACGTCAGCATTGCTGTGTTAATCTAATATAGAAACCTGTTAAGACCCTTGTCACTATCTATAATCCAATGCCTGAGAGTGAACAGGTCCAGCTGCCAGGGATTGAAGCTCTTCCTGATAGCCCACCCCCTGGATCCAAGGAAAGACCTTCTCGTCTCAGCAGTGCTGGAATAGTATGCACACAGTGTGGTGTTTATACATGGCAACTCACAGTAGCTGCGCTTAATAGCATGCATTACGTGGCTACAGTGTGTATGTTTGCTGCATTAATTGAATCACTGATAACTGTTTTGAACCTCCTTTGCAACTGTTTGCAATCATCAGGGCCAGCTTGACAGTGGCCAGGTTTTAATGTCAGGGATCGAAGCTCTTCCTGACATCCCATCGCCTGGATCCGAGGAGAGACCCTCTCAACTGAACGATGATTAAATGTTTTGAATGAAATAACATATAAAATCATGAACTATCTTTTTGGTTGTGATATACAGCTACATTCGGCTGATATTGGACATTCTAGGGAATAAGCATTATTTTTTATTAACTTGTTTCTGTGCTCCTTTTCTAGGCCTATGCACAGACAAATCCATATCCACTTACAATAGACACATTTGACAGCAGCGTAACACCTTGCATCATTTGACTAGAATATTTTTTAAAAGAAGTCTACAACTGGATCAAAATGTTCGCGTCTCAGAAACGTGTTGGTGTAGATCACCTCCCACAACAGGTCTCCATATAAGTCCTTCAATTTCCTAAATCCAAATTTGTTCCAAACACTGACGACAAACAATATCTCAAGAACGAATTCTAAGAGCTTGTGGGACGTGTCGTTGTGAGACAGTTACCATAATTTGAGCACTACAAATCTGTTAAATGGCACATACTTCACAATTACTCAGATGTAATGGCAAGGGAATCAGATTTAATTCCTTTAGGGCTACTGGATGAAAATGAAATTCATTCAAAAGACATGATGAGGACAATCAATCTACTTAATGAAAATTATGTCCCGTATTCTTCCATAGAATTAGATGGCAAGAACACTCAAACCCGCATGGGAAGTTGACATTAACAGGTGATCGATCAGTGGACAAAACAAAATGCAAATGCAGCAATTGGACGTTTGAAAAATGCCCTTGAACCCATGGACAAAGTCGAAGGCTTACTGCCTGCCTTTCAACAGACTTCCACTGCGCAATTAACTTTACCGACCTCTACAAGACAACGTCCAATGGAGAAATTGGAACTTTGTACCAATTAAGGAACATGGTAAACAGAAGAAATGTGACTCGAAGTGCAGTTGGAGACAATTACAGGCCATGTTTTGAATTTTTTTAAAGATGGATCAGATGCCTCCATCACAGCTACGCTCCATTACTTTAGCATGGCTTCAGCGCAGGACACAATACACAGACATAGTCCACCAGAAGATTTCAAACATCTGCCACTGAAAAACAGAAGTGTTTTGATGCTCAGATGTTTACCATAGTAGACACCTATGTCATGAACGATGACACAGGTTTCCACCGCCAGCTTAGTGGAGAAAAGCCAAACGCAGGACAGACAACCACAGATGCTGACCTGTCACTATCGTGGATTTAGCCATCCGGCCTTCCGAAGTCCGAAGGAACTGAGTCACCATCAGCAAAAAGAACACAAGATATAAGTTGCCTATAATCTAGCTAAAATTGAAGCCAGATCTAAAATAAACACAGACAACACAGTTGATGCACTTTTCAGTTATCACAGTGGCCTGTGTGGATACATTCTATACATGAGGGTGATGGAGAGAACCTGCAGGCTGTAGAAATTCAAAACGCTGCATTTTAGGCAAGCCGAGAGAAGAAAACACAGCCTGGAGGGTCTGAAACGGCAGTTTGATCTAGCCTCATAAAGCCCCAGCGTGTCTCAAAGACTCCGGTGGAACGGCACAGTGAATACAGGTGGTGGATCAGAAAACAACATAGCATTAGACTTGAACTGCGAACACCATGTGTGCCACACAAAAGACCTCATGCAACATCAAGGGGCCCGTGTCAAGTTTGACATTGCACAGAAAGTCAGCAGGACCATTGGAGAGCAGACCGACCTCATGCATCGATATGATAAAGACCTTGAGCTGTAGGCAGAGTGTGGAAAGCACTCAATCTCAAGTAGATCTGAGGACATCGACCATATAGTAAGTGTGCTTCTTTATTGGAAGTTGTTTCCTTTGACACCTGGCAGGTTTTATTTACCCAAGCTTCCGGAACTTCCAAATGAAGCTGTTGCACAAATTGGACTATGAGGAACTATAGTTGTGGATCAACAACCACAAACTGAGCTTACACTGTGAGAAGAACCAACTGTCTGCTCATTTGGCACGCAGGCAGAGGCACAAACATTTGACAGTTGATTTCAGCTGCAGTGTTTAGACCCTAGAATGGAAATAATCTTAAATGCCGCAATTAGAGAAGTAATGTAGGAAAGAGGAAAGAAGATGTAGTACTGAAACCAATGACAATGTAGACTCAACCTGTATTTTTATACCGTTACATTCTTCGGTGCATTTATTTGTATAATTATTTAAACAGAAAATATTATACAGAGCCTTCAAGGTATTCATACTCCTTGATTTATTCCTCATTTTGTTGTGTTACAACCTGAATTTAAAATGGATTCAAAATATATATTTTTTCTCACCCATCTACACACAATATCCCATTACCATGTCTTTATAAACGTTTTCTAATTTATTTGATTGGAAAATGAAATACAGATATCTAATTTACAGAAGCATTCACACCCCTCAGTCAATACTTTGTACAAGCACCTTTTGGCAGCGATTACAGCTGTGAGTCTTTCTGGGTAAGTCTCTAAGAGCTTTGCATACCTGGATTGTACAATATTTGACCATTACTTTTAAAAAAATCTTCAAGCTCTGCCAAACTGTTTGTTGTTCATTGCTAGACTGCCATGTTCAAGTCTTGCCATAGAGTTTCAAGCAGATTTAAGTCAAAACGGTAACTAGGCTACTCAGGAGCATTCAATGTTATCTTCAACTCCAGTGTATGTTTGGCTTTGTGTTTTAGGTGATTGTCCTGCTGAAAGGTGAATTAGTCTCCCAGTGTCTGTTAGAAAGCAGCCTGGAACAGGTTTTCCTCTAGGATTTTGCCTGTGCTTATAGCTGTATTCTGTTTCTTTTATCCTAAAAAACTCCCTAGTCCTTGCCAATGACACCCATAACATGATGCAGCCACCACCATGCTTGAAAATATGGGGAGTGGTATTTTTTATTACATTTTTGTTATTTAACCTTTATTTAACTAGTACTCAGTGATGGGTTGTGTTGGATTTACCCCAAACATAACTCTTTGTATTCAGGACAACAACAAAAAAACACACACAAAAATAATTATATATATATATATATATATATATTCTGTACAGGTTTCCTTCTTTTCACTCTGTCATTTAGGTTAGTATTGTTGAGTAACAACATTGCTGATCCATCCTCAGTTCTCATACCACAGCCATTAAACACCAGCTTCAAAGATATTTCACATCGGTTTAGATGGTACAATGATTGAATGACTGCTGGTTTTGTCATATATACTGAAATTAGGCGAGCAATTTTGAATTTTTGAAACCAGGAAATGGAAGAGCGGTTTCTGCATAATGCACCTTTTTAATCAATTTTAAAATCAGTCACAAAAACACAACAAAATGTGAAAAAAGTAAAAGGGTGTGAATACTTTCTGAAGGTACTGTATGTACATTTTCTTTACCATTTTATTTGTATAATGACTTTTACTAACAATATTATGTACTGTTAACATTTTTCCTGCTGTTGCTGTCTTAAACCTTAAATAGGAAGAAGTTTTATGGGCTGTGATGTGTACACTAATGCAAGAACAGTATCACAACTGCTATAGCCTAGCCTTTTATCAATTCTCTATGCCAACTCTGGAGGGGGAAAGTGCACACTTTTTATACTTGGAAAGTTGTGTCAAGTTTATAGTAGTATACTTTTTACGTATTTCAGCAAATAAAGGCAACAAAAAGTTAATTTACAATAAAGTCATACAATCTACTGAGCATTAATGTTTTCAAATATGGAAGATGTATTGAAGTCGAGTGAAGGAGAAAAGGGAGATCTAAAAATTCACTTTATGAACAAGTAACTATGGGTGACGGGTCACATTTTTGCCCACTAAATACACTGCTCAAAAAAATAACATATCCTAGATCTGAATGAATTAAATATTCTTATTAAATACTTTTTTCTTTACATAGTTGAATGTGCTGACAACAAAATCACACAAAAATGATCAATGGAAATCAAATGTATCAACCCATGGAGGTCTGGATTTGGAGTCACACTCAAAATTAAAGTGGAAAACCACACTACAGGCTGATCCAACTTTGATGTAATGTCCTTAAAACAAGTCAAAATGAGGCTCAGTAGTGTGTGTGGTCTCCACGTGCCTGTATGACCTCCCTACAACGCCTGGGCATGCTCCTGATGAGGTGGCGGATGGTCTCCTGAGGGATCTCCTCCCAGACCTGGACTAAAGCATCCGCCAACTCCTGGACAGTCTGTGGTGCAACGTGGCGTTGGTGGATGGAGCGAGACATGATGTCCCAGATGTGCTCAATTGGATTCAGGTCTGGGGAACGGGCGGGCCAGTCCATAGCATCAATGCCTTCCTCTTGCAGGAACTGCTGACACACTCCAGCCACATGAGGTCTAGCATTGTCTTGCATTAGGAGGAACCCAGGGCCAACCACACCAGAATATGGTCTCACAAGGGGTCTGAGGATCTCATCTCGGTACCTAATGGCAGTCAGGCTACCTCTGGCGAGCACATGGAGAGCTGTGCGGCCCCCCAAAGAAATGCCACCCCACACCATGACTGACCCACCGCCAAACCGGTCATGCTGGAGGATGTTGCAGGCAGCAGAATGTTCTCCACGACGTCTCCAGACTGTTACGTCTGTCACATGTGCTCAATGTGAACCTGCTTTCATCTGTGAAGAGCACAGGGCGCCAGTGGCGAATTTGCCAATCTTGGTGTTCTCTGGCAAATGCCAAACGTCCTGCACGGTGTTGGGCTGTAAGCACAACCCCCACCTGTGGACATCGGGCCCTCATATCACCCTCATGGAGTCTGTTTCTGACCGTTTGAGCAGACACATGCACATTTGTGGCCTGCTGGAGGTCATTTTGCAGGGCTCTGGCAGTGCTCCTCCTGCTCCTCCTTGCACAAAGGCGGAGGTAGCGGTCCTGCTGCTGGGTTGTTGCCCTCCTACGGCCTCCTCCACGTCTCCTGATGTACTGGCCTGTCTCCTGGTAGCGCCTCCATGCTCTGGACACTACGCTGACAGACACAGCAAACCTTCTTGCCACAGCTCGCATTGATGTGCCATCCTGGATGAGCTGCACTACCTGAACCACTTGTGTGGGTTGTGGACTCCGTCTCATGCTACCACTAGAGTAAAAGCACCGGCAGCATTCAAAAGTGACCAAAACATCAGCCAGGAAGCATAGTAACTGAGAAGTGGTCTGTGGTCCCCACCTGCAGAACCACTCCTTTATTGGTGGTGTCTTGCTAAATCCCTATAATTTCCACCTGTTGTCTATTCCATTTTTACAACAGCATGTGGAATTTATTGTTGCTTCCTAAGTGGACAGTTTGATTTCACAGAAGTGTGATTGACTTGGAGTTACAATGTGTTGTTTAAGTGTTCCCTTAATTTTTTTGAGCAGTGTACTTTAGATAACTCAAAATGGGTATTAGAGCAAATATTTAAGCCAAAGTATTTATTTACAGTGTGTGTATGGCATATGTTCTACTATTCCACACAGCTCAATGGTTTCCACAACAATAATATCCTAGACTACATACCCTAAGTCTTTTGAAGTGTTAAGTATATATGAGAATGCCTACAATATTAATCAACACAGCATGAAAAAAGTCCCCACATATACACAGTCATGTTTGCACAAGACTTAAGTTGTCCCAACACTGAATCATAATCATCATCACTTAAGTGTTCATCATCTCCAAAAACCTCTGATGATAAACTCTAGGACTATTGCATGTCTTATGTCAGTAATGGGCAGAGCAGAAACATTTCCTCAACTGAGAAACATAAGGCAATTGTGCTCCGAATGTTGTCCATGATTTTGTCAGGGTTACCATCCATTGGCTGATGTGCCATAAACTGAGACTCCCATGAACACCTGTGTGCCATCTCAAGTGCAAGGTCATGTAATTTCTCTCTCGGGTATTACCTATGCTCTTCAATCACCAGCCTATGTCTTGGTTGTAATTGTTGTCCAGCATGCCTCTCCAAAGGGCTTGAATTGCCCTGACATACGTCATTGTAGTTGCATGAGGTAGCACAATTTTTACAGCGGTCATGTTTGGGTGATACTGGCTGCTCCATGCAGACTGTTAAGGTTTTCTTCCATCGAAGGAGAGGAGGACCAAAATACAGCGTGGTTATTTCGATACATGTTTAATAAAATATAAACAATACAAAACAATAAACGTGAAAACCTAAACAGCCTTATCTGGTGCAAACAAACACAGAGACAGAAACAATCACCCACGAAACACTCAAAGAATATGGCTGCCTAAATATGGTTCCCAATCAGAGACCACAATAAACACCTGCCTCTGATTGAGAACCACTCCAGACAGCCATAGACTATTCTAGACAACCCCACTATACCACAATCCCAATACCTACAAAAACCCCAAGACAAAACACACCACATAATAAACCCATGTCACACCCTAGCCTAACCAAAATAATAAAGAAAACACAAAATACTAAGACCAGGGCGTGACAGTGACATCATAAAAGAGCTGTAACAGTTTCACCCGCTTGCAGCTTGTACTATTTGAAACTCCCAACAGGCTGTTTTCCATGTTACAGGATACAGTGCCTTCATAAAGTATTCAGACCCCTTGACTTTTTCCACATTTTGTTACGTTACAGCCTTATTGTAACATTTATTAAATTGTTTTTTTCTTCCCTCATCAATCTACAAAATACAGTTATTTTTTTATTTTCACAACTGAAATAACACATTTACATAAGTATTCAGGCCCTTTACGCATACATTTTGTTGAAGCACCTTTAGCAGTGATTACAGCCTTGAGTCTTCTTGGGTATGACGCTACAAGCCACAATCACAACTGACCGTGATTGGGAGTCCCATAGGGTGGCGCACAATTGGCCCAGGGTCCGGGTTTGGCCGGTGTAGGCCATCATCGTAAATAAGAATTTGTTCTTAACTGACTTGAATATAAATTAAAAGCTTGGCACACCTGTATTTGGGGAGTTTCTCCCATTCTTCTCTATATTCTTTCTCCCATTCTTCTCTATAGATCCTCTCAAGCTCTGTCAGGTTGGTTGGGGAGTGTTGCTGCACAGCTATTCAATGGTCTCTCCAGAGATGTTCGATCAGGTTCAATTCCGGGCTCTGGCTGGACCACTCAAGGACATTGAGACCTGTCCCGAAGCCACTCCTGCGTTGTCTTGGCTATGTGCATCAAGGATCTCTGTACTTTGCTCCGTTCATCTTTGCCTCGATCTTGACTAGTCTCCCAGTCCCTGGTGCTGAAAAACATCACCACAAAATGTAGTCAACACCATGCTTCACCGTAGGGATCGTGCCAGGTTTCCTCCAGACATGACGGGTTGCATTCAGGCCAAAGAGTTCAATTTTGGTTTCATCAGACCAGAGAATCTTGTTTCTCATTTACCGAGAGGCCTTTAGTTACCTTTTTGGCAAACTCCAAGCAGGCTGTCATGTGCCTTTTACTGAGGAGTGGCTTCCGTATGGCCACTTTACCATAAAGGCCTGATTTGGTGGTGGTGCAGAGATGGTTGTCCTTCTGGAAGGTTCTCCCATCTCCACAGAGGAACTCTGGAGCTCTGTCAGAGTGACCATCGGGTTCTTGGTCACCTCCCTGACCAAGGCCCTTTTTAAATCAATTTTAGAATTTAAAAAATGTGGGAAAAGCAAAGGGGTCTGAATACTTTGGAGGCACTCCCCACTCTTCCATATGCCTGCAATTAAGACTGAACATCTTGTGGTACATAGTTGACTACATGTTGGACACCCTTAAAGTCTACCCCTATGCCCAGTGCTGAAGTAGCCTAGCCATCACAACTCTGATATTAGATTAGTCTTATTTTAAGGCTGCGATGTGCAGTTTTATGTGCTTGGGTGTCTGAGTGGTACATGTCCAAAAACCTGTTTTCCATTGTGCCCTCTGCTCTTGCTGGATTCACAGATTTCTCCCCAGGGAAATTCTGAAAAACCTTGTTGTACAGAAAAGAACAGTCTTCAATTCTCTTACACTATAGGATAGTTCTTGGGATCTCAGGTCCATTTGACTCCAACATTGTGAGCAACCATAAAAATGTCTCTACGGGGTCAGAGGGCACCTTCTTCACGGCCAGTCTGCTGATGTCCCTGTCAGGACTTTTCACAACCTCAACACATTGCTGCATGCACAGGTGCTTCATTGTGCTCTTCCTTGTAGCATTGGATGCTGTAGCTCTGATGGCCAATACAGGAACTGGTAGGGTGTCCGCAGCTCGCCAACCATTCCACACCACTTCCAAAAAGCAGCCTCCTTCCCCTGCGCCTTACCCCTTTTATAGGAAATGGGATAAAAACAAGAAAATATGCAATAGTTGTAATAAAGGACTAAATGTGAAGTGTTTCTGGAAGCTAGTTTGTCTCGGGTCACTACTTCACCGGGCAGCCATTTGAATGTGTACTTTTTATTTTCTATTAAAAGGCAATTGTTCAATTATGGGCCTAGTTGGTTTAGCCACATAAAAAGGCAGCAACCTTCCCGCTAGCCATGATTGGCTGAGTTAATGGGTGGGCTGGACATGCCGAGAGATGAGTCGGATTGGTCTGCCATATCGCATGCTTCTGTCTATTTGAGCTGGTCAGTATTGTGTAGGTAATCCTGTTTAACGTCGCTTGTTGAAATCACTGGGATTAGAGTATGATATTTTAGGAGATGGAGAAAACACCTGTCTCTGGATTAACTATTCAAACTAAGGGCAGCCATAGCATCTGTGACAGGGAGAAGCAACCATTCATGATGTATACAGGTAAGATAGTCTAACTAGCTACATTTTCAGATATTACACGTTTCTAATTTTGACAGTCGTTTTCATTTCAAGTTAGTGTACTGTTAGCTAGCTAGCTAACGTTAGCTGGCTGGCTCGCTAGCTAATGTTATGTGTATAATTTTATTATTATCTCAGAGCCATTTGCTTTGCTAGTTATAGCCTAATGTTAGCTAGATTGCTGGATGGTTAGTTACCTGCAGATTCAAGCAGGGTAGTAATGTCATGAGTTGGGATTATGGTTCATTGTTTACCTAGCTAGCTAGCAACATGTCTTAACAATGTTTGCCAGTTAGCTTGGGTGTTTGACTGTTGTTGTTAGGACAGAACGCTCAGATCAACCCTTAAAGAGATGGGTGGAGCTAAAGCTAAAGAGGGTGTGAACGATGCTGAATGGGTGTAGACAAAGAGCTCTCCAGTAGGTACCAAAACATTAAATGGCTATTTTCTGTGAGGTTACAAGTTGATTAACTTTCAAAGCAGAATTACTTTCCCGTTGTTCCTCAAATGTAGCTTTGTGTGTCTGCTTTTATCCAATGTAAAAAACACAATTTCAAATGTTGCTACTTAGGACCGAATCAAGGAGGCCGGTCACAAATAATACTGGTTCAATGACAACATTGTCATGTTGAAGGTAGGAGCATGGCCTTAGTGTTCATTTAAAGTAATGTCATTTTAACAAAAGGTCCAACATTATTTTAAGTGACATACCTAGTAAGTTTGGACACACCTACTTATTCAAGGGTTTTTCTTTATTTTAACTATTTTCTACATTGTAGAATAAAAGAGAAGACATCAAAACTATTAAATAACACATGGAATCGTGTAGTCACCAAAAAAGTGTTAAACAAATCATATTTTATATTTGAGATTCTTCAAAGTGGCCTCCCTTTGCTTTGATGACAGTGTTGCATACTCTTGGCATTCTCTCAACCAGCTTCATGAGGTAGTAACCTGGAATACATTTCAATTAACAGGTGTGCCTTGTTAAAAGTTAATTTGTGGAATTTCTTTCTTTCCTTAATGCGTTTGAGCCAATCAGTTGTGTTGTGACAAGGTATACAGAAGGTGTCCCTATGTAGTAAAATACCAACATTATAGAACAGCTCAAATAAGGAAAGAGAAACGACAGTCCATTACTTTAAGACATGAAGGTCAGTCAATGAGGAACATTTCAAGTACTTTAAAAGTTTCTTCATGTGCAGCTGCAAAAAAATAAATATATTATAGGTACTTAGTTTTATTAGTTGTATTAGTAATTGCAGCAGTTTTAGATGTAGCCCTATTTAGTAGTTTTACAACTTTTTGTCTCTTATTATTAGACAGTAGTTGCCATTATTATTCTTGTTATTTAGTATTGTTTTTTAATTATTTATTTGGACATTTAAAAATTGGATGGTGCATCTCAAAAGATTTCATCCTGCAAAATGTAAAATACTAACTTACTAGCTAAGTTGCCTAACATTTAGTTAGCTGAACAATACCTAGCTAGATTGATTTTCAGCCAGGCTTAGAACAAACCATGTTTCATTTCATCAATATCATGCAAATAAGTAGGCCTACATGCAAAAAAGCTCATTGTGACTAAAACAGTTGTTAATTCACTGGGGAGTTGCTGCTTGTTTTCCTGCTTGCTTTTGCAATGGAATAAATGGAGTTCTGAGATTACTTTTAAAGCTACGACATCAATTTCAGATTAACCGGCTTTTACTGCAATTTCAGGTAAAAACTAAATAAATAATAAGGAAAATGATTATACATTTCAGCTGTTTCAAAAACATTTCTCTGCTATTATGATTTTTACTGTAGGCAATCTGTTGTAGTGAGAAGAGGCCCTTAGTCAAGCGGTACAATACTGTGCGTGTCTGCTATTGCTGTCTGTGTGTAGTTGTGTGTGACTTGGCTCTGTCTAGGTTATTTGGAAATGGGTATAACCACACTCTCTTAAATAAAGCAATATTGTGCTTCTAAGTGTAATCCAGTCTCTCTGGTATTTTCACTTTCATTCTTCCTGTTTTAGACCAGACGTTAATCTCCAACACAACAAAAAGTGGGGAATCCCATATCCCTCTCTTGCTTTTTCATCCCTCTCTCTCTTGCTCTTTCCTCCTCCCTCTCTCTTTCTCCTGGCACCACCAATGTTTGGCACAGTTTCGTGGGCACTTGCTGTATTGTTTTCAGTTTCTGTAAGTTGTAATGTTGCCGGGGCCAGTTGCCAGGGTCCATGGAGAGGTATGGGGGCATTGACAAGTTGACGGAGGGATGGAGGGAGGAGAACAAGAGAGAAGAGGGATGGTTAGAGAATGATAGATGGAACAGACGTGGAGGTCCCAAGGTTGGCTCTATCGGAGATCATCAGTCAGGGAGAGTGGTGTGTGTGTGCACGTGCTCGTGCATCTGTGTGTATGTGTGTGAGTCTGTGTGCATGTGCGTCTGTGTAATTGAGTGTGTGTCAGTGATGGAGTAGGTTATTACAGTCTACAGGGACACTACTGCAGCAGTAATGCTCTTTACTCCGGTCTACGTCCCAAATGGAACCCTATTCCCTATGTAGTGCACTATTTTTAACCCATATGTCCCATATGGCTCTGGTCAAAGTAGTGCACTAGATATGGAGTAGGGAGCCATTTGGAACGCATACTCCACTGTCTGTAATACAACATCTGACAACACTTTAACAATATGCTGACTTCATACTACTTCTACACACATGCACATACTCTGAACTGATGCACGTGATACGAATAAGTGCCTGCTACATGGGCCTATGCTTTACTAAGGGTTTACTTAATAAGTCTGCCCTATCTTGCATATTAAATATTGTCTACATAAAGCATATTCAAGAGTTTAGTGCATTACACAATTATATGGTTTGTGCCAATACCAATATCAAGTATGATTTCAGTTCACCCACTGCAGCACCAATCATCATTTTATTTTATGGCGTGTTCTGTTGTGATATAACTGGAATCCCAGCAGGACCAATCACATGTTTTTTATTTCTTGTGACATCACAGGACCCGTCGGTGACCCTGAACGTTCCGCTGGGTGCCATTGGCCGGGTGGAGAAGATGGGCGGAGCCTCTAGTCGGGGGGAGAACTCATACGGGCTGGACATCACCTGCAAGGTAAGATACTTCTTCATGGCCCTGACACCCCTATTTTATACACAATGGTTCAGTCCTAGTCTGTCAGATATAATCGGAATGAAACACAATTTCATTTATTTTTAACATTGTGCTCAGAGACGTTAATTCCAGTGTTGGATCAGGAAGTTACAACATCAAGACGATAACTATTTATTTTATACTGACATTTTGTGTGTTGTGTGTGTCTCCCAACAGGACATGAGGAACCTGAGGTTTGCGCTGAAGCAAGAGGGCCACAGCAGAAGAGACATCTTCGATATACTCTTTAGATACGCCTTTCCACTATCCCACGGCCTGGTACGTACACACCTTTTTTCCTTCTACCTTTTTTTATTTAGTCTCACCTGATATTATTACCACTTTTAATAACTGTTTAACAACTATAATTGTACAAGACATGTGCTTTATTAGAGTTCGTCAGTTTGAGGTGGCCTGTTATTTCCCTTTGCACATCATTAGAGTCAAACAATCACTCACAAAGAGCAGTTTACTTAGCGAAACGCTCCCATGTTGTTTGCATGACAAATAAAACCTCAGTATTGACAAGTCAATCACATTCTCTCTCTCTCCCTCAGCTTCTGTTTGCTTACCTGAGTCAGGAGAAATATGAAGAGAATGGCTGGAGTGTCTACAAACCCATGGAAGAGTTCAGGCGGCAGGTAAGCCTCATCATTGTCTTATTAAATGTGTCATTACATTGCTATGATAAGTCTTATAGGGTTTATGTGTCTATTGGGCCAGGTCCAATGTCACAGCTTTTAACTCTGTCACTTACATGTAACTGCCAAAATAATAAAAACACTTGAGTAAATGAGGGATACGAAGTATATTGAAAGCATGTGCTTCCACACAAGTGTGGGTCCTGACTTAAAATAGCAATTAACATCACATCATGCTTAGGGTCATGTATAAAAAATATATATATATTTTGTCTACCAAGGCTATGCCCTCATTGGATAACAATGCCCCCATCCACAGGGCACAAGTGGGGTAATAAATGGTTTGATGAGCATGAAAACGATGTAAACCATATGCCATGGCCCTCTCAGTCACCAGATCTCAACCCAATTGAACACTTATGGGAGATTCTGGAGCGGCCGGCGCCTGAGACAGCATTTTCCACCACCGTCAACAAAATACCAAATGATGGAATTTCTTATGGAAGAAGGGTGTTGCATCCCTCCCAGAGTTCCAGACACTTGTAGAATCCTATGCCAATGTGCATTGAAGCTGTTCTGGCTCGTGGTGGCTAGGCTTGGGGGTGGTATCCAGATTTCTATACCTTCAAACCATGTGCCATCCTGGGATATACAGTAAATGTAAAAAAATTAAAGGCCCAAATGCTAACAAGTACTAAGGATTCTCATAGCAGATGCAAGGTAAATGCTAATGAGTGTATGCAAACATTTACTACTAGGAAAGAAAACCCAGCTCATAAAGTTATGCAAATGCAGTTTTCAGCATGCACAAAACAAATATTAGGCAGCAGGGATCTCAATCCAGGGGGGATCCTCTCTGTTGCTGTTACCAAGAAGCTTGATCTTGCAAGCTAACGTTAGTCACTTTGCTAACAAGTTAGAAAAACCCAGCTGGTGAGAATTTATTTGGGACATCTTAGATAGTTAACTTAATAGCTATAAAATATATAGCTGGCAAACATTAGTAGTGAATTTCATACAAGTGTAACTTAATCACCTCACTTAAGTTGTGCAGCAGGAGTGACTCACCTCACGAATCTCCCATTTTGCTCATCTTTGTAAACAAACATACACGACTGTCTCAAACAGCTGTTTTCGGAAACTAGTAACTGTAAGCTTCATAAAGTGATCTAACGACGAAATGGTAAACACAATCTGCTTTATCTATTATCTAGTGCACAAGTTGACTGCAGGTATTTGTTTAAAAAGTACTAATATTCAAAGCCAAAACAACATCACTTACCAGAATGCTAACGAAATGCTAACAAGTACTAAGGAGTCCTCATAGAGAATGCTAACAAACATTTTGTACAGTTTCTGAACTAAACTGTACAAGTATACAAGTAACTCAAAAATGCTACTCACAGTTTGCTGAACCCCCAAACAAATATTAGCCAGCAAGACTCTTGATCCATGAGGGGACTATCTGCTGTTACCAAGCGAATGCATGAATTTTTTTGGAAGAAGCTAACCACTTAGCTGGATAGCTAACTAATGACTAAATTAGCAAACCAAATGCACAACTGCAAAGAATTTAGCATATTTTAGACAGTTAACTTAATAGTTATAAGATATCTAGCTGGCAAACATTTAGTTGTGAGTTCCATACTTTAATTAAATCACCAGGCGCATGCTGCACGACAGTGAGTGACTCTGGTCTCTTGTTGTGTGCTTATAAACAAACACCGCGTGACTTGGAACGTAAGCTACATAATAATGTGATAGGTGAAATGAAGAATGCAATGTTCTTTATCTCCTAATGTATTGCACAAGTTGACTGCAGGTATTTACTTAAAAAGTAGCTACAAATATTCAAATGTATTAAAAAATGTCAAGTATTTTGAACTGTATTGACGGTAATTGAAAAAGCACCCCGTGGCTTTTTCGAAATACCCCTGTATACGGTATACTGCCCAAGCCTAGTAGTTGGCCAACATCCTATTTAGACACTTTGTGTTGGTGTTACCTGTACTTAGTCTGTTTTTAAATACTGTCCTTATCCTGTCATCGGTGATGTAGTACTGTACTTCACCAATAATGCCTTCGAGTCACAACCTGCAATCTCTTCTCTGATTGGGTGTTTGTCTACCCCGGTCCCCAGGGCTTACCCACTGACAAGTGGCGTATCACGTTCATCAATGACAACTACGAGCTGTGTGACACCTACCCCACTATACTGGTGGTTCCCTTCAAAGCTACAGAGGAAGACCTGAGGAAAGTGTCTACCTTCAGGTCGAGAGGACGCATACCGGTAACTCCCCATTTCCTCATCCTATCCTCACATTCTTCCAGCCCTCTCTATTCACCTTATCACGCTTTCTTTTCTTCCATCTCTTTATCCCTCTATCATATCCATGTGTTCTATCTCTCTTACTTCCTTCCTTACACCCAACCCCCCTCCCTCTCCCACACCCCTCCATCTTCCACCTCCCCACTTACCTAACCCTCTCTCTCGCTCACTCTAACACTGCTTCTTTCTTTCTCGCCTCTCTCTAGGTCCTATCCTGGATCCACCGTGAGAACCAGGCCGTTATCTGCCGCTGCTCCCAGCCCCTGGTGGGGATGTCTGGGAAGAGGAACAAGGACGACGAGCGCTACCTGGACGTGATCCGGGAGGCCAACGGCACTGCCAAGCTCACCATCTACGACGCACGGCCCAGCGTCAACGCCGTTGCCAACAAGGTCAGGGGACAAAGGTCACAATGGGGTCAATGGATCATATCGGGACACTTCCACCCTTTTTATTTACATGTACAGAAAAGCTAGCGAGGAATCTTTGGTATTGAGTTTTTTTTATGTGAGCTCCTACATCACAGCAAAGCTTTGCTACATACAGACAAAGAGTGATACGGTGCAATGTTCTGGAAGGAGGTGTGTTGGTGATGGTGTCTTTTAGACATCCACATAGAATGGGCTGTTGTATTCTCTTGTTGTCTACTGTAGGGCCTTGCTAGTAGTCTCCTACATTGTTTACTGGTGTCAGAATCGAGGAGGTAGAGTTTAGAAGCTAAGAGGACACAACAACTACACTGTGTGTGAGTGTGTTTGGACTCTACTGATATGAAATCTGAGGATAATCCCAAAATGTCTGACACCCAAGTGAGAGGCTTTTAACAGCTAGCTGCCCTCTGCACATTGTGCCTGCAGTGTGTGTGTGTCATAGACTGATCAAAAGCCCAAAGCATTTACTAATGGCCCTGTTTGAATACCCTCAAGTGAGGAATTGGTAACACTTTATAATAACACCTTGGAATAAGACATTTATAATGGGTTAGTAAATAGTTTATTCATCATTTAATAAACCTTACGCCCACATTTGTAAATGTTAGTAAACAAATGTATTCACATTTATAAACAACTTTTAAAGTATGTTATGATTCCTAAGATCATTTCTAAGATTTTGAATATACAGCTCTGGAAAAAATTGAGACCACTGCAAAATGATACGTTTCTCTAGTTTTACAGGTATGTGTTTTGGTAAAAATTAAAATTTTTGTTTTATTATAAAAACTACTGACAACATTTCTCCCAAATTCCAAATAAAAATATTGTCATTATTTGAGGTCTGACAACACTGCATTGTTTTTGTTATTTTGACCCGTTGTCATTTTCTGCAAATAAATGCTCTGAATAACAATATTTTTATTTGTAATTTGGGACAAATGTTGTCCGTAGTGTTTTGAATAAAACAAAAATGTAAATTTTACGCAAACACATACCTATAAATAGTAAAACCGAAAAAACTGATCATTTTGCAGTGGCCTCTTAATTTTTTCCAGAACTCTAGGTCCTTAAGCCAGCAGCATACCACCCTGCATACCACTGCTGGCTTGCTTCTGAAGCTAAATAATCCCCAGTTTAACGATTGGCTCATTCATCCCCCCCCAGTCCCCTATAACTATTCCCCAGGTCGTTGCTGCAAATGAAAACATGTTCTCAGTCAACTTACCTGGTAAAATAACGGATAAATAAAAAAATCACTTTAGACAAGGCCTATTTATAGTTTATAAATACTTTATAAATGTTTAGAGTGACCAGTGTAATTTCTAACAAAAAGATGCCATTGGTAGACATTCCAGCAGTACCTGATGTTCCTTAAGTTCTCAAAAAGGCCCTTATATTTTTTTCTCAATATTCAAACAGGGCCAGTGATTTTTTTTGTGACATCACTCTCTAACCTTAACCTCTGACCTCTATTCCATCCCTGTAGGCCACGGGTGGGGGTTACGAAGGAGACGACACTTATCAGAACGCTGAGCTGGTGTTTCTGGACATACACAACATCCACGTCATGAGAGAGTCACTGAAGAAGCTAAAGGACATCGTCTATCCCAACGTAGAGGAGTCACACTGGCTGTCTAGTCTGGAGTCTACACACTGGCTAGAACACATCAAGGTAGGGATGTGCACGCACCAGGGTTGGGCTCAATTCGAATTGAAGTCAGTCAATTCAGGAAGTGATTTGAATAAAAAATAAATGACTTCTCCCTTTCAGTTTATCTGGAAGTCTTTGTCAATCATTGAATTGGAATTTCCATTTTGCTACCTGAATTGACTGCCTTCAATTAGAATTGAGCCCAACCCTGGCACACACACACACCTCAACACCCCTCTCCTCTAGCTGGTGTAATTGGGAGCCATCCAGGTAGCAGATAAGATCAGTGGGGGTAACAGTGTGGTGGTCCACTGTAGTGACTTTAACTCTCTTGTTCTTTCTCGCTCTCTCTTACGCTCTTACTCTCCTCCTCTCTCCAGCTCGTCCTCTCCGGAGCCATCCAGGTAGCAGATAAGATATCGGGGGGTAACTCTGTGGTGGTCCACTGTAGTGATGGGTGGGACCGGACAGCCCAGCTCACCTCTCTGGCCATGCTGATGCTGGACAGCCACTACCGCACCCTCAGGGGCTTCCAGGTGAGTAAGAAGGATGGGAGAGAAGGGGAAAGGGGAGAGGGAGGGAGGGTGGGAGCAAGAGAAAGGGTGATGAAGAGGGGGCAGCCACTACAGCACACTCAGGGGCTTTCAGGTGAGTAGGAGGGATGGAGGGAGGAAGGGTGGGTGGAAGGGAAGGGGAAGAGGTAAGGGAAGAACAGGGGACAGCCACTATCACACACTCAATGGATTCCAGGTATGTATGTATGAATTGTTGTAATCAAATTGACGAGGCAACTAGATGTATAAATATACATTTATTAATTCATTCAGGTACTGCTGGAGAAGGAGTGGATCAGCTTCGGACACAAGTTTGCCTCTGTAAGTCAGACAAAGCCTTTTTTTTTTTCTCCTCGTGGACATTTAATCACATTTATGATCAGGAAAACCAGACTCTGTGCTGTCCATGTTCAGAGTTTTCTTTCTTTCTGTATAACTCATTATTTCTAGAAACGTATGTGTGCCCTCACTCTTGCATGCATCAGTCCCAGGGCTGCAATTGTCACCCCAAGTGATGTACCAGTTGTTATACAACTTCCCTGTTGACGGCACCTATACTCTCTGCAATGTTATGACTGTGTGATTGCATAGATATCACCTCTGTCTTACAGTATGTAAATGACCAAAAAGTACAAGCTACAGTGACAGGAAGCTGATAACACGCCATATCGTTTCTCTGTTTGTGTATGTGTAGAGGATAGGACACGGGGATAAGAACCATGCAGACCAGGATAGGTCTCCTATCTTTGTACAGTTCATAGACTGTGTCTGGCAGATGACCAAACAGGTAGGTACACACACACACTCACCTGTGTTTGGCTACGACTCTATCTCAATTTGTCTTTCTCCACCTTCTCAACCACCTTCCCATATTGGTGAGAAGGCCTAAGGTCCCTCTCGTGCCCTTCTTCTCCAATGGGTTTTGAGAAGGAAGTAAGGAGAGAGGAAGTAAGGAGAGAGGATGCACGGAATCAAGGAAATATTAACTGAGACAGCCATCAAGTTGTTTTCAAACCAGTCAGGCAATCAAATTTATTTATGAAGTGCTATACAGAAACCCAGCCTAAAACCCCAAACAGCTTGCAATGCAAATGTAGAAGCACGGTGGCTAGGAAAAACGCCCTAGAACAGCAGGAACCTAGGAAGAAACCTAGAGAGGAACCAGGCTCTGAGGGGTGGCCAGTCCTCTTCTGGCTGTGCCAGGTGGAGATTATAACAGAACATGGCCAAGATGTTCAAACGTTCATAGATGACCAGCAGGGTCAAATAATAATAATCACAGTGGTTGTAGAGGGTGCAACAGGTCAGCACCTCAGGAGTAAATGTCATGTGACTTTTCATAGCCGATCATTCAGAGTTAGAAGACAGCAGGTGCGGTTGAGAGAGAGTCGAAAACAGCAGGTCTGGGACAAGGTAGCACATCCGGTGAACAGGTCAGAGTTCCATAGCTGCAGGCAGAACCATTGAAACTGGAGCAGCAGCACGACCAGGTGGACTGGGGACAGCAAGGAGTCATCAGGCCAGGTAGTCCTGAGGCATGGTCCTAGGGCTCAGGTACTCCTAGAGAAGAGAGAAAATTAGAGGGAGCATACTTAAATTCACACAGACAGAAGACAGAAGAAATACTCCAGGTATAACAGACTGACCCTAGCCCCACGATACATAAACTATTGCAGCATAATTACTGGAGGCTGAGACAGGAGGGGTCGGGGGACACTGTGGCTCCGTCCGACTATACCCCCGGACAGGGCCAACCAGGCAGGATATATCCCCACCCAGTTTGCCCAATCACAGCCCACTAGAGGGATATCTTCAATCACTAACTTACTACCCTGAGACAAGGCCGAGTATAGCCCACAAAGATCTCCCCCACGGCACAAACCCTGGGGGGGGCGCCAACCCGGACAGGAAGATCATGTCAGAGACTCAACCCACTCAAGTGACGCATCCCTTCTAGGGACGGCATGGAAGAGCACCAGTAAGCTAGTGACTCAGCCCTCGTAATAGGGTTAGAGGCAGAGAATCCCAGTGGAGAGATGGGAACCGGCAAGGCAGAGACAGCAAGGGTGGTTCGTCGCTCCAGTGCCTTTCCATTCAGTTTAACCCCCCTGGGCCAGACTACACTCAATCATAGGACCTACTGGAGAGATGAGTCTTCAATAAAGACTTAAAGGTCGAGACCGAGTCTGCGTCTCTCACATGGATAGGCAGACCATTCCATAAAAATGTATCTCTATAGGTGAAAGCCCTGCCTCCAGCTGTTTGCTTAGAAATTATAGGGACAGTAAGGAGGCTTGCGTCTTGTGACCGTAGAGTACGTGTAGGTATGTACGGCAGGACCAAATCGGAAAGATAGGTAGGAGAAATTCCATGTAATGCTTTGTAGGTTAGCAGTAAAACCTTGAAATCAGCCCTAGCCTTAACAGGAAACCAGTCTAGAGAGGCTAGCACTGGAGTAATATGATAAAAAATGTTGATTCTAGTCAAGATTCTAGCAGCCGTGTTTAGCACTAACTGAAGTTTATTTAGTGCTTTATCCGGGTAGCCAGAAAGTAGAGCATTGCAGTAGTCTAATCTAGAAGTGACAAAAGCATGGATACATTTTTCTGCATAATTTTTGGACAAAGAGTTTCAGATTTTTGCAATGTTACGTAGATGGAAAAAGTCTTTCCTGGAAACCGTCTTGATATGTTCGTCAAAAGAGAAATCAGGGTCCAGAGTAATGCTGAGGTCCTTTACAGTTTTATTTGAGACGACTGTACAACCATCAAGATGAATTGTTAGATCCCACAGAAGATCTCTTTGTTTCTTGGTACCTAAAACTAGCATCTCTGTTTTGTCCGAGTTTAAAAAATAAAAGAATTGTCACCATCCACTTCATTATGTCTGAAATGCAGGCTTCCAGGAAGGGCAATTTTGGGGCTTCACCATGTTTCATCAAAATGTACAGCTGTGTATCGTCTGCATAGCAGTGAAAGTTAGCATTATGTTTCCGAATGACATCACCAAGAGGTAAAATATATAGTGAAAACAATAGTGGGCCTAAAACGGAACCTTGCGGAACACCGAAATGTACAGTTGATTTGTCAGAGGACAGACCATACACAGAGACAAACTATTATCTTTCCGACAGATAAGATCTAAACCAGGCGAGAACTTGTCCGTGTAGACCAATTTGGGTTTCCAATCTCTCAAAAATAATGTGGTGATCGATGGTATCAAAAGCAGCACTAAGGTCTAGGAGCACGAGGACAGATGCAGAGCCTTGGTCTGACGCCATTAAAAGGTCATTTACCACCTTCACGAGTGCAGTCTCAGTGCTATGATGGGGTCTAAAACCAGACTGAAGCGTTTCGTATACATTGTTATTCTTCAGGAAGGCAGTGAGTTGCTGTGCAACAGCTTTTTCCAAAAGATTTGAGAGAAATGGGAGAATCGATATGGTCCGATTTGTTTTTTTTTCCTTCTCCTTCTATCTTCTGGGTCAAGGTTTGGCTTTTTCAAGAGAGGCTTTATTGCTGTCACTTTTAGTGAGTACACATCCGGTGGATAGGGAGCTGTTTATTATACTCAACATAGGAGGGCCAAGCACAGGAAGCAGCTCTTTCAGTAGTTTAGTTGGAATAGGGTTCAGGATGCAAGCTTAAAGGTTTAGAAGCCATGACTATTTTCATCAATGTGTCAAGAGATATAGTATTAACAAACTTGAGTATCTCACTTGATCCTAAGTTCTGGCAGTGTTGTGCAGACTCAGGACAACTGTGCTTTGGAGAAATATGTAGATTTAAAGAGGAGTCCGTAATTTGCTTTCTGATGATCATGTTCTTTTCGTCAAATAAGTTCATGAATTTATCACTGCTGAAGTGAAAGCCATCCAGGCGTTACATTTCTCTCTTTCTCCTTCTCCTCTCTTCTTTCCTTATTTCCCCATCAGTTCCCGACAGCGTTTGAGTTCAACGAGCGGCTCCTAATGACCATCCTGGATCACCTGTTCAGCTGTCGCTTTGGAACCTTCCTCTACAACTGTGAGAGCGCCAGGGACACCAACGTAAGTCAGACTGTTACTATCTGTTTTAACTCTCACTCACTCACTCACTCACTCACTCACTCACTCACTCACTCACTCACTCACTCACCTGGGACACCAACGTAAGTTATGCTGTCACTTTCCTCATTCTCTCCTCCATCTATTTTTCTCCATCTGTTTATCACTCTCTCTGTTCCTCTACAACTGCAAGTATCTGAGACCACAACATAATGAGTCAGAGCCCCACTTCTCTATCTTTTGGTAATTTCCTCCTTTCCAATACACCCTCTCTTCTCTCTACAATATTTCTCTCTCCCAACCCTCTCTCTTCATCTCCAACCCTTCCCTGTCTATAATATTTCTCTCTCCCTCTCTTTGTCCAACCACGCTCCCTCCCCCTCCCTCTCTCCATCCTGATCATGTGAAGTAGAGCAGAAGAGAGAGGGAGAAAGATGGGACGCATCACTGGTTCTGAGTTTCAAACAGACAATAACAATGCACTATGGGGGATGCAACACACATTAGTACACACTGCACTCACTCTGACACAAACAGACTGTCTGCGTAACAGCACATCTAGAAAACAAAGATACCCTCTTATCTACACACACCTCTCCCTTTTCATCCCAGTGTAAACATTTGTAGATTGCACAAGGGTCTAATTATTGGTCCAGAGACTCATTGCTGTATCCGCTCTTTCTTTAGTTTGCTCTCCATCTATCTGTGGTGCCAATGGCTCAGGTAATTCAGGGTTTGATTCAAGCGTGGGCCATAAGCTAAATATATCTATTAACTGTAGGTTGCGTTGGATAAAAACGTCTGATCTTTCTCCCACTATCCCTCTCTCTCCAGGAGGGGTGGTCTAAGACGTGCTTCTGTGGTCCCTGGTCAAAAGTAGCCTATGCGGAGTCGCCAGAAAACGTTATCAGGGATGCGGTATTTTCAACCTAACATAAGTGTGAACTCGGCTCAGGCGTCTTTCTACCCCTGCTACGTTAGGTTAGGTCAACAGTCCTCCTAACCTCAACCCTTTCTACACCCCTCGCTCTCAATTTGTGTTCTTCCCTTCCATCTCCCTCTCATGGAGGTTCGGTGTAATACGATGTCTCTGTGGTCGTTGGTGAACAGTGATACTTCCCACCTCTCTCTCTCTCTCTTTAACTAAAGTGTTATTCTTTTCACCAGGTGGTGCTGTCTAAGATGGTTTCTCTGTGGTCATTGATGAACCTGAACCTTCTCCCTCTTCCTCCATCCTTCTCACTCACTCTCTCTAAACCAATCATTTTTCTTCTTCTCTATTTCTCTCTCTCCAGGAGGTACGGTCTAAGACAGTGTCCCTGTGGTCGTTGGTGAACAGTGACTCTACTTCCTACCTGAACCCCTTCTACACTCCTGAGTCCAGTAGGGTCCTCTACCCCGTAGCCAGCATGAGACACCTAGAGCTTTGGGTGACTTATTACATCCGCTGGAACCCACGCATACGACAACAGGTAGAGCGGGATGGGAGGATGGATGGAGAATAAATGAAAGTACTGTTACACTTTAACCTCTGTAATAAGGCTACATAACGCTGTCATAATGGCCGCTTATGACAACTGACATTACATAGTCATAACACACATTTAGTCCAGCTAATATACTGTATCGTTATCTAGACCCTGGTTCATAAGGCCAAAACTAATACTGTGATAACGATCACAACTGATGTTACAAATTTATAACATAAATGTAATAGGGAGGAGGTCAGAGACCTGACCATGTGGTGGAAGGGCAACAACCTCTCTCTCAACGTGATCAAGACAAAGGAGATGATTGTGGACTACAGGAAAAGGAAGACCGAGCACGCCTCCATTCTCATCGACGGGGTTGTAGTGGAGCAGGTTGAGAGCTTCATGTTCCTTAGCATCCACATCACCAACAAACTAACATGGTCCAAGCACACCAAGACATTCATGAAGAGGGCACGACAAAACCCATTCCCCCTCGGGAAACTGAAAAGATTTGGCGTGGGTCCTCAGATCCTCAAAAGGTTTTACAGCTGCACCATCGAGAGCATCCTGATGATCCTGAGCAGTTGCCTGGTATGGCCCGTAGACACTACAGAGGGTAGTGCGTATGGCCCGGCCCAGTACATCACCGGGGCTAAGCTTCCTGCCGTCCAGGACCTCTATACCAGGCAGTGTCAGAAGAAGGCCCTAAAAATTGTCAGACTCCAGCCACCCTATTCATAGACTGTTCTCTCTGCTACCGCACGGTAAATGGTACCGGAGCGCCAAATCTAGGTCCAACAGGCTTCTAAACAGCTTCTACCCCCAAACCATAAGACTCCTGTACAGCTAATCAAATGACCACCCAGCCTATTTGCATTGACCTCCTCCCTCTCTTCTATGCTGCTTCTACTCTCTGTTGTTATCTATGCATAGTCACTTTAATAACTCTACCTACATGTACATATTACCTCAATTGCCTTGACACAGGTGCCCCCGCACATTGACTCTGTACCGGCACCTCCTATATATTACTGCTGCTCTTTAATTATTTGTTATTCTTACCTCTTACTTTTTTTTTGTTGGTATTTTCTTGTTGTTGGTTAAGAGGTTGTAAATAAGCATTTCACTGTAAGGTGAATAAAGGTGAATAAAAATGTATTTTATTGATTTTGATAATCCAGGTAGCTAGTGGGCTAGCTGACGTTTTGTTAGGATTTAGCCAAAACTCAGAATATACCATACTGTCAGTCAAATACACTGGACAATTAGTTGGGGGTATCTTGTGGTCAGTCTGATTGTGAAGTATCAACTCTGGGGATTGGTTGGTTTGGCAGCAGTGATGCCGTGGCGTCCTATAGGGCTTGCGGTGTGGTGTGTGTGTGTGTGTGTAAATTAAATAATAATTGTGTATGTGTGTAGAGCACCCTCTGCCTGCCCCCTCCAGTTCTTACACACACACACACCCCTGAACACCCTTCTTACCATCTAGCTCTTTTAACCCCCCCTACCATCCTCACACACATACCCACTCTAGCCGAAACATCCCTGGCCACCCTCGGCAGGGCCTGAGTCACTGGAGTTGAAAATCCTCTTTACACAATACACACACACACACACACACACACACAGTCAACCATGATTCACCAAATTATATTTTGATAGAGGAAGCAAAATACTTTAAGCATATGTTCTCTTTTCAGTCTCCTCCATTTCCACTAACTGAAGTTAACTGTAAGGATTTTTTTCCTAATACTGTAAAATGAACAGCTGTACCGAAAGACTGTGTGATGGAGGAGACTGTGTGATGTGATGGACAAATTGTAGAGGAGGAACTTCTTGATGCAATTAAAGCCTTTAAGCCAGGGAAAACTCCAGGGCTGGATGGCCTACCAGTTGAGGTATATCAATTTTTATTTGATGTACTCAAATTTTAACCACTCCTACAAAAATTGTAAACTATCAGGTAGTCAGCAAGAAGGTCTGATTTCACTATTACTGAAACAGGACCCAGTTGGTAAGTATAAAGATCCAATCCATCTAAAAAACTGGAGGCCCTTTAGACTTCAGTGTTGTGATGTTAAGGATCTCTACCGATTGGTGTCCCACCCGCGGGACGGTTGAGCTAATGTGCACTAATGCGATTAGCATGAGGTTGTAAGTAAGAACATTTCCCAGGACATAGACATATCTGATATTGGCAGAAAGCTTAAATTCTTGTTACTCTAACTGCACTGTCCAATTTACTATTACAGTGCTATAACATTGAAAGAATACCATGCTATTGTTTGAGGAGAGTGCAGAGTTATGAACATAAAGTTATTAATTAACCAATTAGGCACATTTGGGCAGTCTTTAAAATATATATATATTATATATATATATATATATATATATATATATATATATATATATATATATATATATATATATATATATATATATATATATATATATATATATATATATATATATAATTTTTTTTTTTTTTTTTTTTTTTGTAGTATCCAATTGTTAGTAGTTACTGTCTTGTCTCATCGCTACAACTCTTATACGGTCTCGGGAGAGACGAAGGTTGAGAGTCATGCGTCCTCCGAAACACAACCCAACTGCTTCTTAACACAGCGTGCATCCAACCTGGAAGCCAGCCGCACCAATGTGTCTGAGGAAACACCGTGCACCTAGCGACCCGGCCCGCCACAGGAGTCGCTAGTGCGCGATGAGACAAGGATATCCCTACCGGCCAAACCCTCCCTAACCCGGACGACACTAGGCCAATTGTGTGTCGCCCCATGGACCTCCCGGTCGCGGCCGACTGCAACAGAGCCTGTGCTCGAACCCAGAGTCTCTGGTTGCACAGCTAGACCACTGCGCCATCCGGGAGGCCTTAATTTGGGCAGTCTTGATGCTACATTTTGAACAGAAATGCAATGATTCATTGGTTCAGTCTAAAACTTTGGAAAAAAACGCTGCAAAATCTAACTTGCGCCTGGGCTGGAATAATACATGAATGCCTTTTTCTTGCATTTCAAAGATGATGGTACAAAAAATACCCCCCAAAGTTTTTTATTTATTTTTCTTTTCTTTTACCAGATCTAATGTGTTATATTATCCTACATTAATTTCACATTTCCACCAACTTCAAAGTGTTTCCTTTCAAATGGTAACAAGAATATCCTTGCTTCAGGACCTGAAGGACCAGGCATGTAATTTCAGGAGAAAATTTAATCCAGCTCTCCAGTCAGCACTCTGTTCTATGGTAGCAAGATGTTATTTCCTATTTTTCTCAACTTTCAATTGAAATTTGTTGTAGTGAATTAATTTTCTTTCTTTAGGGATATGAATACTGAGTATGTCCACTTCACCGTCAGATAATTTTTTGGGTAAACTACACGGTAATGTAGAAGTTGTATTTTTTTAGCAATCTAATACGTAATATTGTACACTTATCGTGCAATAGTTCAGTTGTAATCCAGAGAGGTTAGAAAAATTATCTAGATCCTCTGAGACTGCAGGGATCCAGATTGCAGATTTAAGAGGAAACTTGAGTTGTCAGCATGCAATGACACCTTTGTTTTTAGTCCTTGGTTTTCTAGCCCCTCTATATAATTGTTTGATCTGATGTTAATAGCTAACATTTTGATGGCCATATTAAATAGATACGCCGACAGTGGACAACCTTGTTTTACGCCGACAGTTTATTTATTTCTGAGAAGTAGACATTATTTGTTGTTTTACTAACTAACAAACAAATAACTTGAACCCATTATATAAGAGATTCTCCAAAATTAAAATAGTCTTGGCCGTTATATATAAATTCTAGTTGTACTTTATCAAAAGCCTTTTCAGAATCTGCCATGAATACCAGTCCTGGTTTCCCAGATGTTTTATAGTATTCTATTGTTTCCAGTACTTGTCTTATATTTTCTCCAATGTATTGTCCATGTAAAAAACCTGTCTGATCAGAATGAATACTATCCGACAATACCTTTTTTAAAGAGGAACCTCACATTAATATCAATGCAGAATTGACACGAAAAAGTCTTATTGAATCTCAAGTCAGGATTGAGTCCTTTGTGTAGTAGGGTCTATTTGTGGAAAAATCTCCCTGATTTTAATTCTTTAGTCATATCCCAGTTTACCTATTTACTTATGGCCCTGCCTATTCTGAAAAATTTTTTTTTTCATTATATAAGCAACAAATATTGAACATTATTTGGAACGATAAACCAGACAAAATTAAACATGCTTATTTGTGTAATGAATATGAGTTCAGGAAGCTAAAATGATTAAATATTAAATCATTAAACCTCAATCCAGATTAGAACCTCTCACTTTCAGTTCATTGAAAATGGAACCATTTTCTAATTATTTCCCTTTCTAAAACAAGCCATACAAAGCCCGTTGCAATTCCAGTTTCATCCCCTAGAAAAGACAGAACAAATATTATGGTTAAACTCCAATATACTAATTGATCTAAAATAAAATCTTTATGGAATAAAAATAAATACAGAACTATCTTTGCTAATGATTTTGTGAACAGTAAAGTTGGAGTAATGTAATGTGCGGTTAGAGAAAACATTTCAGTGTATTTTTGTTATCTAAAATTAGAACCAACTGATAGCAACATTACCCGCAAAACTGGAGGCAAGTGGAGAAGGTAGAGAAACGTTTTTGTCTGTCCTTTGTTAAAGACTAAAATTGGCACCAAAACATGTTAATAAATAGAAAAATATAACCATTTCATTTGAGGACCAACATGTTGACAGCGGTGCCATACAGGTTGAAAAAGTAGTTGGGAAGAGATTGTTAATGTGCCGATTCCATGGCACATGATTTATCAAGTGATACTTGATACTATTAAAATTATTATACAAAATTATTGCCAACAACAGAATGTTATGGGCGTACAACCATCTCAAATCATTAGATCACTTATTCTGATATTGCACCTACATTATGTAACTAGTTTCTGGTAAGATTCATTAATGGCTTGAAAACACAACATTTACCCCAAATGAACCCTACAAATAGCACTGTTTGGAGATTTGGAAAGCCATAGTCAATCAATCTTCAATATAATAATATTTATAGGAAAAATGTTCATCCTTATCTTACAATCTGTACATACTATGCGATTTAGAAAGGTTTTGAATGTACTGTATGTGAAACAGAACAGTTAGAAAATATAGGGTACTTATTTACATAAGTATTCAGACCCTTTGCTACGAGACTCAAAATTGAGATCAGGTGCATCCTGTTTCCATTGATCATCCTTTAGATGTTTCTACAACTTGATTGGAGTCCATCTGTGGTAAATTCAATTGATTTGGAAAGGCACACACCTGTCTATAAAAGGTCCCACGGTTGACAGTGCATGTCAGATCAAAAACCAAGCCATGAGGTTGAAGGAATTATCTGTAGAGCTCCGAGACAGGATTATGTCGAGGCACAGATCTGGGGAAGGGTACCAAAACATTTCTGCAGCATTGAAGGTCCCCAAGAACACAGTGGGCAACATCATTCTTAAATTGAAGAAGTTTGGAACCACAAAACTCTGCCAAACTGAGCAGTTGGGGGAGGTGGGCCTTGGTCAGGGAGGTGACCAAGAACCCGATGGTCACTCTGACAGGGCTCCAAAGTTCCTCTGTGGAGATGGGAGAACCTTCCAGAAGGACAACCATCTCTGCAGCACTCCACCAATCAGGACTTTATGGTAGAGTGAAGCCACTCCTCAGTAAAAGACACAACAGCCCGCTTGGAGTCTGCCAAAAGGCACCTAAAGGACTCTCAGTAAATGAGAAACAAGATTCTCTGGTCTGATGAAATTAAGATTGAACTCTTTGGCCTGAATGCCAAGCATTACCTCTGGAGGAAACCTGGCACCATGCCGACGGTGAAGCATGGTGGTGGCAACATCATGCTGTAGGGATGTTTTTCAGCAGCAGTGACTGAGACTAGTCAGGATTGAGGGAAATATGAATGTAGCAAAGTACAGAGAGGTTTGATTTTATTAGGATCTCTGTTAGTCCTCATTTGGACTAATATTCCAAGAGTCCTTAAACATTAAAATACAATTTATAATACAATCACATATTCACATACAGTTGAATTCTGAAGTTTACATACACCTTAGCCAAATACATTTAAACTCAGTTTTTCCACAATTACTGACATTTAATCACAGTAAGAATTCTCTGTCTTAGGTCAGTTAGGATCACCACTTTATTTTAAAAATGTGAAATGTCAGAATAATAGTAGAGAATTTTTTATTTCAGCTTTTATTTATTTCCTCACATTCCCAGTGGGTCAGAAGTTTAAATACACTCGTATTTGGTAGCATTGCCTTTAAATTGTTTAACTTGGATCAAACAATTCAGCTGTACTTCCACACGCTTCCCACATTAAGTTGGGTGAATTTTGGCCCATTCTTCCTGATAGAGCTGGTGTAACTGAGTCAGGTTTGTAGGCCTTCTTGCTCGCACATGCTTTTTCAGTTCTGTCCACAAATATTCTATGGGATTGAGGTCAGGGCTTTGGGATGGCCACTCCAATACCTCGACTTTGTTGTCCTTGAGCCATTTTGCCACAACTTTGGAAGTATGCTTGGGGTCATTGTCCATTTTGAAGACCCATTTGCAACCAAGCCTTAACTTCCTGACTTCTTGAGATGTTGCTTCAATATATCTTCAATATATCCACTTAATTTCCCATCCTCATGATGCCATCTATTTTGTAAAGTGCACCAGTCCCTCCTGCAGCAAAGCACCCCCACAACATGATGCTGCCACCCCCGTGCTTCACGGTTGGGATGATGTTCTTCGGCTTACAAGCCTCCCCCTTTTTCCTCCTAACATAAAGATGGTCATTATGGCCAAACAGTTCTCTTGTCTGTTGAAACAAATTGGACATTTCTCCAAAAGTACGATCTTTGTCCCCATGTGCAGTTGCAAACCGTAGTCTGGCTTTTTTATGGTGGTTTTGGAGCAGTGACTTCTTCCTTGCTGAGCGGCCTTTCAGGTAATGTCGATATAGGACTTGTTTTACTGTGAATATAGATACTTTTGTACCGGTTTCCTCCAGCATCTTCACAAGGTCATTTGCTGCTGTTCTGGGATTGATTTGCACTTTTTTTTTTTTTTTTCCCCGCACCAAGGCACGTTCATCTCTAGGAGACAGAACGCGTCTCCTTCCCGAGCGGTATGACGGCTGCGTGGTCCCTTGGTGTTTATACTTGCATACTATTGTTTGTACAGATGAACATAGGTGTTTGGAAATTGCTCCCAAGGATGAACCAGACTTGTGGAGGTTTACACATTTTTTTCTGAGGTCTTGGCTGATTTATTTAGATTTTCCCATGATGTCAAGCAAAGAGGCACTGAGTTTAAAGGTAGGCCTTGAAATACATCCACAGGTACACCTCCAATTGACTCAAATGATGTCAATTAGCCTACCAGAAGCTTCTAAAGCCATGACAGCATTTTCTAGAATTTTCCAAGCTGTTTAAAGGCACAGTCAACTTAGTGTATGTAAACTTCTGGAATTGTTATACAGTGTCTGTCTGAAATCTGTCTGAAAACAATTGTTGGAAAATGACTTGCCATGCACAAAGTACATGTTCTAACCCGACTTGCCAAAACTATAGTTTGTTAACAAGACATTTGTGGAGTGGTTGAAAAAGAGTTTTAATGTCTCCAACCTAACTGTATGTAAACTTCCGACTTCAACTGTATAACACACTGTTACAAACAGACATAATACATTGACCAGATAAATACTCTTGATGAAAACATGCTCAGGACCTCGGACTGGGGAGAAGGTTCACCTTCCAACAGGACAATGACACTAAGCACACAGCCAAGACAATGCAGGAGTGGCTTTGGGACAAGTCTCTGAATGTCCTTGAGTGGCCCAGCCAGAGCCCTAACCCGATCGAACATCTCTGGAGAGACCTGAAAATAGCTGTGCAGCAACACTCCCCATCCTACCTGACAGAGCTTGAGAGGATCTGCAGAGAATAATGAAACCCCAAAGCTTGTAGCGTCCTACCCAAGAAGACTCGAGGCTGTAATCGCTGCCAAAAGTGCTTCAACAAAGTACTGAGTAAAGGGTCTGAATACTTATGTAAATGTGATTTTTCTGTGTTTATTTTTATGAATGTTCAAAAATGTCTAAAAACCTGTTTTTGCTTTGTCATCATGGGGTATTGTGTGTGGATCTGAATACTTTCCGAATATACTGTAATAGTTGACTGAAAACACTATATATAATGTATACAGTATGTCACTTGTCAAACTCACTCCACGTAGGGCCATGTTTCTGTGGGTTTTCACTCTTCTCTTGTATTAGGTTGATGAAATAAGGTTGCTAATTAGTAAAGAACTCCCCTCACCTGGTTGTCTCGGGCTTAATTATAAGGAAAAAACAAAGATCAGCAGGAATGAGTTTGACACCCCTGCTGTATGTGTTTAAGTACTATCTATCCAGATGTAATGTATATCAAATAACTATATTCTTGCTATATACTGTAAAAAATGCTTTGTATGTAAAATGTGCGTAGAATGTACATGTAAAAATAAAAAATCTGTCTGTATACCTCTGTTTGTTTATATGCTGATCTTTTTGCATTGTTTGCATATCATTCAAGTCTTTTTTTCTCTCTCCCCCACACCTCCTCTCTCTACCCCCTCTCTCACTCTCCCCTCCTCATTCTGCTCCCTACTCGTTCCCCATCATCCATCTCCCTCCTCTCATTTCTCTCTCTTTGCTTCCACCTGGTGGTGGTTGTAATCTATTTTATCCTATCGTACTCTATCTGTCTCTATTCTACAGCAGCAGAGTCCAGTGGAACAGCGTTACATGGAGCTCCTGGCACTGAGAGACGAATACCTGAAGAAACTAGAGGAACTGCAGCTCACTGACTCCTCCCCTAACTCCTCCCACCTATCAAATAGCTCTGCCTCCAATGCGGCCTCGCCCACGCAGCACATCAATCACCTGCACACCCCTTTCTGAGTGGGGTACTCAAACACACACGTGAGTGTGTGTTTGTTCATCAGGGTTGAGGTTACTTCGATATCAATTGAGTCAATGAATCAAAGGAAATAGAATTCCTAATTTAAGATTTGAAAAGTGAAATTTATTCCAAATAGGAACTTTTCAGATTCTTGAATTAGAATTTCAATTCACTTCCTGAATCGACATGTAATTTGACCCTGACACAGACACAATAAGTTGTTTTTTTGTACATAGCGTTAGTAAAGTAATAATGGAGATGATAAATAACATGGAAATCATGACGTATGACCATAACAAAAACTTAACTATGGTGATTATGCAATATGTCACAGTACAGCCTTTTGACAACTTTTGTATAACGTTTTTTTTTCTGCAAAAACAGAGAAGCCTTAATACGAAATAAAATAAATACTCAGTGTGTTGTAGATAAACTATAAAGGACGTGTGAAAGGTTAAAACTCAATGGCTGCATTACGATTCTCTACACTTTACATAGTGTGCACTCATTTACTCCCCAGCATTGCATCGGTAAAAGCAGGCTGGAGGGAGTTTCCATCGTATTACTCACACCAGTCCATTAATTTTAAATCCATGAGAGGAGGGGGGGGTGAATGAGTGCACACTTCCAGAAGAGTAAAGAATGGGAACATAGCCCCTGCTCCTCTTGAACTCTGTACACTGTGTCAACTCCAAGACCTGAAAAGGGCATTGTTAAACTGTTATGACAAACATACTAAAAAGAGAACGTTTGACTATTAGTGCATTTGGCTGACTTAAATCAGTGTGCACCTGTACAAATGTCCTCAATATGAGCAATACCAGTCCAGTCAACCAGTTAAGTGTGGATAACAAACTAGAGTAACTTCAGTAATAAGTTGGGTAAACTCCCATAAGTTGGGTAAGTACAAACCCTGCAGTTCCCCAGTCCCAACTCACTTAAATTCTCTGAATATCTGCGTCCTTCAGTTTATTGCATACATTCGTAACAGCCCTAAGTCCTTGCATTTATCAGGGGTTGTCTGTAGTCCACTCTATGAGATGTCCAGTGGGTCCAGTATCCCCATGTATTTTACTGTAGAAGGTCTATGGAGAGACAGGACACTGAGTTGTATTGGTTTTTATTAGAGGAGCTGTGAGTTTTTATCTCCAACAATGTCCACCCTAGCCTGGTCCCAGATCTGTTAGTGCTGTCTTGCGAACTCATGCATGTCAAGTATGACAATGACCATAGGAATTGGCAAGACAGCACAAACCGATCTGGCACCAGGCTAGGTCCACTCAGTCAGTCCAATAAAGTTCTGCATCAACAGGACTCTCATTTTGCCAACGTAAAACTTGAGAACCTTAGAACCTGTCACCTTAAAACCAGTCAAACTCCTCTTGGCATAAACTTAAACCTGAAATCCCTAATGGTGAAACTGCCACATCCATTTGCGATTATAACAACGAAGTTACTGCAAACAACTAATTCTGGTTATTTCCCTCCGACATCATTGCACATGAATAGAAGCATATGTAATGCCATTTTTTTTACCACGATCTGCAACGCTCCCCAGCTCTGCTTCGTCAACAAAACAAAAACGATAACAACGGCCGTGGGGCGGACAGAGGCGCTGTTTTGCCTACTGCTCATTCCGTGATTAAACATTTATCTCAAAACACTTTATCTAAATCCAGGGAGCAAAATTGGTTTAGATCAAGTTTGCTTGAGTTTAAAGGTTTTAGGACTTCCACAGAGTTTTCTCCAAAAGACTATGGGCAGGAAAAAGTTATTTTGACAAGAGCAACAACCAGAGGTGAGGTAAGATCGGTGGAAAAGTCCAGAATAGTTTGAAAACTTTCAAGGGACAACAATAAGGTGTCCCAAGTATTCTCAGACAAGATACAGTTCTTTGGACAATAACTACCATAGAGTTTGAGATAAGATTTGGGATAAGATTAGTAAAAAGAAGTCTAGAAATGTTTAGTAACTCTTTTTAAAGGGCAGGTCCAGTGTTCTCGGGACCGCTGGTCGGGTCCAGTTCTGTGCCTTTGACCACCTGAGGTTCAACCTCAGGTAGACGTTTTGTACCCAAACCAGAGATCTGTATATAATGAGATGCTCATGTCTCTGCCCCAGCAATGGGAGTTGTTGACCCAAAGGCAAGAAGGCAGGCGACAAGCTTAGGTCAAAAATTAGCCCATAGAAACACATTGGGCAATTTGTAAAATATATTTTGGCAGGAGTGAAACCTCTCGCTTCACCTCTTCCTCTCTGCTCAAACTATACATTTTGTCTTTGTTATCGTTCCTCTGTGGTGGGGAGAAAGGGAAAGAAAGCACCCAATTGGTTGTGGCAGGAAAAAGGAAGCACCTGATTTGTTGTGGCGTGGGAAAGTCAAATCCTGATTCGTCGTCAGGGGGGAGAAAGATGGGGAAAGGAAACTGTTGATGGGTTGCTGTGGGTTCGTTCTCGTGAAGACTCTTCGGGTGGGTTACGCTTGTTTTAAAACGGTCACCATACTGGATATGGCAACGCCATACAAAAGAATGAATAGATATGACTTAGAAGGCTTGTGCGGGGTCACCCATGTTGAAAGGTGATGGTGGGGAAAGAATGAGGGCACTAGCGGCTCCCTAATGCCTCACCAGAATGCAGCACTTTGGAAGTCTTTGGCCTCAATAAGCGGGGGAAAGTAAAAAACGACACTGCAAGGGAAAAATAACCACATCGCAGAAGACTTTGTTTGATTGTGTTAGTTGGTTGATTATTTTTAGCGAAAAATGTAAAAGACAAAAATCTATTTTTATTTTTTACTTTGTACAAGTACAGTAACTGATGTACACTGAACAAAAATATAAATGCAACATGCAACAATTTCAAAGATTTTACTGAGTTACAGTTCATATAAGGAAATCAGTCAATTTAATTAAATTCATTAGGGCCTAATCTATGGATTTCACATGACTGGGAATACAGATCTGCATCTGTTGGTAACAGATACCTTAAAAACAAAGGTAGGGGCATGGATCAGAAAACCAGTCAGTATCTGGTGTGACCACCATTTGCCTCATGCAGCGCAACACATCTTCACATTGAGTTTATCAGGCTGTTGATTGTGGCCTATGGAATGTTGTCCCACTCCTCTTCAATGGCTGTGCTAAGTTATTGGCGGGAACTGGAACATGCTGTCGTACACGTCGATCCAGAGCATCCCAAACATGCTCAATGGGTGACATGGCTGTTGAGTATGCAGGTCATTCATCTTCCAGGTTTTGTGTGACAGATCCTTGCGACATGGGGCCGTGCAATATTATGCTGAAACGGGATAGCGCCGAATGACAACGACAATGGGCCTCTGGATCTTGTCATGGTATCTTTGTGCTTTCAAATTGCCATTGTTAAAATGCAATTGTGTTCGTTGTCTGTAGCTTATGCCTGCCCATACCATAACCCCACCGCCACCATGGGGCACTTTGTTCACAACGTTGACATCAGCAAACCGCTCACCCACATGACGCCGTATGCCATCTGCCCGGTGCAGTTGAAACTAGGATTCATCCGTGAAGAGCACACTTCTCCAGTGTACCAATGGCCATCGATGGTGATAATGTCCCCACTGAAGTCGGTTACGACGCCGAACTGCTGTCAGGTCGAGACCCTGGTGAGGACAACGAGCGCGCAGATGAGCTTTCCTGAGACTGCTTGTGCAGAAAATCTTCAATTGTGCAAACCCACAATTTCATAAACTGTCCAGGTGGCTGGGCTGAGACATTCCCGCAGGTGAAGAAGCCGGATGTGGAGGTCCTGGGCTGATGGGGTTACACATGGTCTGCGGTTATGAGGCAGATTGTGACGTACTGCCAAATTCTCTTGCAGGCGGCTTATGGTAGAGAAATTAACATGAAATTCTCTGGCAACAGCTCTGGTGGACATTCCTGCAGCCAGCATGCCTATTGCACACTCCCTCAACTTGAGACATCTGGGCATTGTGTTGTGTAACAAAACTCCACATTTTAGAGTGGCGTTTTACCTGTCAGGTGGATGGATTATCTTGGCAAATGAGAAATGCTCACTAACAGGGATGTAACACATTTGTGCACAAAATTTAGAGAAATATGCTTTTTTTTGCATATGAAAAATTTGTGGGATCTTTTATTTCAGCTCATGAAACATGGGACCAACACTTTACATGTTTCTTTTATATTTGTGTTCAGTATAATTACCTCAAACAAAACCTATTTTACTGTAGAAAAGTTATATTGTTGTAAAATATAATTGTATTTTGTGTAATTTGACACGTTTTATAAAAAGGAAAGTAATAAGACATGTCTTTTTTTGTTGCTTTGAATGGTTGGTTAATAATTTGTGGATTTGTTGTTCCATAAATTTAGTTTCTTTAGTTTGTTTTATTTTACCTTACGGGCATTTTTGCTTTCTAACATAGAAGAGAGGACAGTAAATCATGTTTGAATCATGATTCGTGGGATATTTGATTCAATCGGGAACCTATTCAGTTCCTTTTGGTTCTTTACCTGTGATTGTGAAACCTGGTGTGTGATTCAATCAAACTCGAATTTCGGTGTTTAAGGAGTAGCTCTTTTTCCCCCTTGGTCAAATGAAATGCCAGAATGGTTCATGGGAACTGTTAAAACCTACTACTACTACCAAGTAGACTCCTCTGACAAGTAGATTATTACATTTTCCACAATAAGAAGTCTATGCATGGACAGTAGTTTGTAAACAAAGGCACTGCCGTAAGTAAACATTCCCATAGCAAGTTGGATTGAATGCCAGACCTTGAGGAATTGAGGACTCTGATAAAGTAGTGCACTATATAGGGACTAAGGCACAATTTGGGACGCAGAAAAACTGTCACTCATGATTATTTATTTTTTTTCTTCATTTATTATATCTTAACGTAGGTAATATAGGGGGTTTAATAAAGGGGGGTTTCTTTGTCATAGTAATGCCTACTTACGACTCCCTAGCCTGGTTCCAAATCAGTTTGTGCTGTCTTGCAAAAGTCCTTGTGAGTCATGACTCGTGACCATAGGAGTTAGCTTGAGTGTCTTTCAGGGGGTGTTCTGTCCAGGGGGTGCACTTTTACAACCACCTGCCTCACCCTACTGAAATAGGAGATGGCCTCTTGCCCTATGGGACGTTCTGGCTCAGACGAGGTTTACTTTCTGTTCATGCCATGACAAGCAGAAACAGACTTGCACCCAGACTACATAGGAGTTTTGGCTAGACAACACGAATCGATGTGGGATCCGGGCTGTACTACTCCCTCTCATGTATGAGTGCTCCACTGTTGGTTGTTTTGACCGGCTCTTGTTGTGTAAATAATGCTGATTAAATTAATTTAAACATTTCTCACTTTTTTTCAAATGGATTGATTCTGTCATTCAAATTCTTGTGGTAATTTATCCTTTATTTATTCAGGAGATCATAAGGAAATGTGCAAAACATCTTATGTAATGTCTGCTGATGTGAAAATTGTGGATCGGAGAAGATTGTGGATATTCAGACCTTGTCCCATCATAGCATATCTCAGCCCTAAATATAACAGAAGCACCAGTTCACGTCTCCTTAGGATATTGGAATTGGTCCAAAATGCTTGTTTTATACATTATAGCTGCATTTAAATGAGACACTTTCTAGCTCCCTAGAATTGAACCCTACTAAAAATGACATTCAGACTACTGAACGTTCTCTAGGTCTATTCCATTAGTGGGGTTGTTCCACGAAATGAGTCACTTTGGCATGTCCCTCTGTGCACCCTCTGACTTCTAGGAAGATTTTAACCCATGTTTCACTATTGTTGTTGAGCCCTAGTTATTTTGTTGTTTTGACAAAGTAATTTCTGGAGATTATGTATTTCAAATAAAATGTTATTTGTCACATGTGCTGTGAACTGCTTACTTACAAGCCCTTAACAAACAATGCAGTTTTAAGAAAAATAAGTGTTTTAAGTATTTACTAAATAAACTGAAGTTAAAAATAAAATGTGCTGGGCTGAAGGTGTGCTCTGTTGTGCCTTGCAGTCGGAGGCCGACCAGTTGCCATACTAGGCGGTGATGCAACTAGTCAGGATGCTCTCGATGGTGCAGCTTTAGAACCTTTTGAGAATCTGAAGACCCATGCCAAATATTTTTTGTTTCCTGAGGGGGAATAGGCTTTGTTGTGCCCTCTTCACGACTGTCTTGGTGTGTTTAGACCGTTCTAGTTTGTTGGTGATGTGGACACCAAGGAACTTGAAGCTCTCAACCTTCTCCACTACAGCCCCGTCGATGAAAATGGGGGCGTGCTTGGCCCTCCTTTTCCTGTAGTCCACAATCATCTCCTTTGTCTTGATATGTTGAGGGATAGGTTGTTATCCTGGCACCACACTGCCAGGTCTCTGACCTCCCTATAGACTGTCTCATCGTTGTCGGTGAGCAGGCCTACCACTGTTGTCGTCGGCAAACTTAATGATGGAGTTGGAGTTGTGCTTGGCCATGCAGTCATGGGTGAACAGAGAGTATAGGGGAGGACTGAGCACACACCCCTGAGGGGCCCCAGTGTTGAGGATCAGTGTGGCAGATGTGTTGTTACCTAGGGACTATGGTCTGCTTGAAACATGTTGATATTACAGACTCAGTCAGGGACAGGTTGAAAATGTCAGTGAAGACACTTGCCAGTTGGTCAGCGCATGCTCGGAGTACACGTCTTGGTAATCTGTCTGTCCCTGCGGCCTTGTGAATGTTGACCTGTTTAAAGAGCTTGCTTACATTGGCTACAGAGAGAGTGATCACACAGTTGTCCAGAACAGCTGGTGCTCTCATGCATGCTTAAGTGTTGCTTGCCTCGAAGCGCGCATTGAAGTCATTTAGCTAGTCTGGTAGGCTCGTGTCACTGGGAAGCTCGTGGCTGTGCTCCCCTTTGTAGTCTGCAATAGTTTGCAGGCCCTGCCACATCCAACAAGAATCGGAGTCGGTGTAGTAGGATTCAATATTAGTCCTGTATTGACGCTTTGCCTGTTTGATGGTTCGTCGGAGGGCATATCAGAATTTATTATAAGTCCCGCTCCTTGAAAGCGGCAGCTCTACCATTTAGTTCAGTGCAGATGTTGCCTGTAATCCATGGCTTCTGGTTGGGGTATTTACTGTGGGGACGACGTCATCGATGCACTTATTGGTGAAGCCAGTGACTGATGTGGTGTACTCCTCAATGCAATCGGAAGAATCCCGGAATATATTCCAGTCCTGTAGCTTAGCATCTGCGTCATCTGACCACTTCCGTATTGAGCAAGTCACTGGTACTTCCTGCTTTAGTTTTTGCTTTTAACCTCTACCGGATTGGGGACTCCCCCCATAAACTTCAAAAGTGTTTCCTCTCAAATGGTATCAAGAATATGCATATTCTTGCTTCAGGTCCTGAGCTACAGGCAGTTAGATTTGGGTATGTCATTTTAGGCGAAAATTGAAAAAAGAGTCCGATCCTTTAGAGGTTTTAAGCAGGAATTAAGAGGATAGAGTTATGGTCAGATTTGCCAAATGGAGGGTGAGGGAGAGCTTTGTGCATGTCTCTGTGTTTGGAGTAAAGGTGGTCTAGAGGTTTTTTTTTACTCTAGTTGTACATGTAACATGCTGGTAGAAATTAGGTAAAACTGATTTAAGTTTCCCTGCATTAAAGTCCCCGGCTACTAAGAGCGCCGCCTCTGGATCAGCATTTTCTTGTTTGCTTATGGCCGGTTGAGTGCGGTCTTAGCGCCAGCATCGGTTTGTGGTGGAAAATAGACGGCTATTAGTGATGTGATTTGATTTTAAGGTTAAAAAAAATGTTTACAAAAAACTGACCCATTTTAAGGTCAACTCTGTAATGTGAACTGATCGCTATTTTAATATGGTGAAATTATTCATTTATAAATATTATTTTCAAAATGAACATTGGAACAACAATCACATTGTAAATGCAGGTAAGCTGGTTCTACTCTTTCTGGCAAACTTCTGGTGTTTTGTGGTAGAAAACTAAGCTTGCATTTAATTGCCCCTCCATGTTGCACACAATAAGCTTCCATTTCTCCTCTCACACTGGGATTTTTGGATGAATTAAGATGAAATCGTTAACCATTTTACTTTATTTGGCACTTAATATAGCCATTTTTATTTAATATTTTGAGATGGGAAAATGTGCTGTTTATTAAGTTGAACATGGCTCTATATAACTGAATGTTAAATTATGTGAAATAAACTTACATTACCGAAATGGGACTGATTTCGTGGAACGACCCAGTGACCTTTGAAGTGATCAATATGTTTAATATGGGGGATACATCAGGTGCTACGTCAGGCTATATGTTGTAGTAACCTCGTATGATCCAGGCTTACTATAAAATCCCTACACCCTTTTTCATTTTCCTGTCTGTGCATGTGTTGCTGATGAGGCTGGTTTATGCCATTTGCCCTCAGCCAGTCGTTAGTTACAATAGGCAACATGTAGTAAGCCTTTTGTGACCTGTTTTTGCAAGAACACTAACAATGTAATAACCATTTATTGGAAGCAGGCCTCAAATTTATCCTCAATCTATGTGTTGCTGAAGCTGGTTAGTAAGGATGTGAGCATTTTGGGTGATCTTAATGGTTCGCCTGGGCAAGGTGTGTGCTGTCCTGCTCCAGGGTTGAGCTTACTGACTGCTTCCTCAAATCTGCAAAATAAACACACCGGCTCTATTTCATTAACAGAACGAGACTCGGAAGCTAGCGAACATCCGTATTCTCTCTCGTGCTGTGAGCTAGCTAGCGGAAGAGTCAGTCCCATCCGTATAAAAACAACGTCAATTCTTAAACACGTTGCCGCCACACAGATTTTGTCGACATTCAGAAAGGAAGCATATTTGATCCGTCATCTAGCGGGAAGGAAACTGGGTTGAGTGGAGACTAAAATGGAAAAGCACTCGGTTGGAGGAGGAGATAGCCCTGCGCTGCCGGGAGTACCGAATCGAAACAACCAGCCACGAACGCTGGCCAACTCTGGATCGACACAGGCTAGCGTGGAGACATTGGACAGGTGAATATATAGCTTTTCCGGTCTCGCTACAAAACTGTTACTAGCTACACTGTTATGATGGATTTTGCACTGGACAGTAGAAATATAAGAGCGAATTTCCCTTTCGTGGCTGCAGTTGTTAGACATGGCTTGTCATATGTTGTTACAAAGCGTTTAGAATGTTACTACAGCGTTAGTTGTGTGTGTATTGGCTCTTGGGCGGTGTCGTGTATAGGCCTATCGTTGTAGAAATGTGACTTGCTCTTTCCTAGGCAATAGCCTGCCTGCATGCATCATTTAGGTACTTGTTTGACATATGTTGTTAGTGTTGTTTTCAACGAGTTTAACGTTAATCCTCAAAGCGTTTAATTGTGCTGTAACATGCAGTAAATGCATTGTAAGCTACCGTGTCTCTTGTGTATTTCGGCATTCGGCAACGAGAGCGCCAGATGGGCGTAGGGGATTTGTGCTAGTAATGGGTCGGGAACTGAATCGCATCGGTGTAAGAGCCGTTCATTTGGCTCCCTGATTTTTCACACTGCCTTTTGAGCTCAAAAGATTTTCTACAGATAAATTACAAAATAATGAGGATGAATCCTCACTGCACAAACAATAAATAGTGGGGAGAGCAAGTCAATCTGGTCCACGCTCTTTTTTTGCAGTGTGAAAAACGTAATATTCCATATTTGGCCAGTTAAAAATGTATTTGAATGCGCATTTCACGAGCTGACATAATGGCAGACTTTTGGGCTTCACATTGGAGATTAGTATTTTTTTTTGTTTTGTTCTATGTTAAAGCATTTTGAATAAAGAGCCGTTTGGGAGCCAAATGAGCCGGCTCGCCGAAAAGACTCGGAATGCCCATCACTAATCTGTGCCAAGTGAACACGCCCCTGTTATAAAGTAGTGGCTTTGCCCAGCAGGAATCAGCCTAACCGCGACCTATTTTTGCCCAGATGTTGCAAACAGGCTTTTTTTTAATGTGATGCAGCCTACTACTGTGTGTGACTGACTGCCTACCTCTGGTATCTCTTAAACATTGCTCTCTCTCTCCCTCCCTTGAAACCACTATTGAGCCCTCTGTCCCCCTCTGTCTGTCTCTTTGTTTTTGTGGCCCCTTGTCCCTCTCTCCTTTGAACTCTCTCTCTGACTATTCCCTCATGTCTTTCTCTCCCTCTCTTTCTGTATATCCCCCATATTCCTTTGTCTATCTGTGTGTGTCTCTCTGTCTCTCTCTCTCTGTCTCTGTCTTTCTGTATGTCCCCTATATACCTTCGTCTGTCTGTTTCTCTCTCTCCCTTCATCCCTCGCCCAGTCCTACAGGTTCTCATGTGGAGTGGTGTAAGCAGCTGATAGCAGCCACCATCTCCAGCCAGATATCATCCATAACCCCAGACACTGCATCCAGAGACTTCAAGGTGGGGGAAACACGCGTGGTTGGTCGCACGCACAAGCACTGACGCGCTCACACACGGTCGCACGCACAAGCACTGACGCGCTCACACACGGTCGTATGCATTAGCACTGATACGCACACGCACACACACACTTGCTGTTTGTAATAGCAGGCTTATAACAACACACACGAATGCGCAGACAATAACAGGTTTAGACACCCACGTCATAACCTGTGTTTTCTGACTGACAGGTTGGGAGAAGGACAGATCTCCCAAGGGTAAGGTTAACCATAGCAGCAGCAGTGTTGCTTGTGTGTGTGCGCTCTATGTACCCTGGGTCAGGTGATTTGGGTAGTCTTCCTATGCTGAGTCTTTTCTATAGCAACTGACGTAGTCATGCAATGTCATTCTTTTTGTAAAGGCCACAGTCAACCTTTTTGTCTGTCTCTCTCTTTGCACCATTCAGAAAGCATTATTTTAGTTATTTTAGTTTCTGTATTGAGGTTGTAGCTTTTGTGTTCAGCGGGTCAATGCTTCTCTCACCGTCTGCTGCAGCTTTGCCATCCGGTGATACACCACTGTTCAGGGGTCTTCTAGGCCTATCCTTTAGCTCTGTGTGTTTTGTGTATGTGAGTGTTAACCCGGAGTGTGTGTGTGTAGTAACTTGGTGTGTGCGGTTGTCTGTAACCAACAGGTGTCCAAGAGGCCTGTTCTCAGGGTAAGATTTGAAGGCTGGTGGCCACCCAACAGCCTTTTTAACATTCCTAGGTTACCTTAGTACTTGACAACCTGTCAAGGAGTGTGTAAAGTACAGTGTGTTTCTTTGTGATTACCTATATATCGTTTATTTGTGATGTTCTACAGCTATTTTTATGGTTGTCAGCTAGTTCTTTGTGTAGTAGTTTGTAGGAGCTGTCATGCTGTTTGTACCTGTAGATATTACTTTCAAGGATAAAGAGACTGCGGGTCTACAGCCTTCAAGGTCAAGGCCAGCGTTTCCCAAACCAGAGGTCGCGACCCCATGTGGGCTCGCCTGATTTAAAAATGGGGTCGCGAGAGAAAGTCCGAAATATATTTTTCTGTTGCACTTCATTCATAGAACCCTGGTTTCGTCAGTAGTCTCCGGTAGCCACTAGATATGGTTGTAATAAACAGAGCAGTTTCTGTTTACTTCCTACAAATGTGGCTCTATCGTTTCTAAATCAAACTGGGGGGAAAATAATAGAATCAATAACCAATCATCTTTTTATTAGAGTAAGGTAAATGCCGGATAAAAAAATGTCATGACAGGCCTGATGGAAACAGCAAATTTGTCGCTTAACTTTCCAAATGTCAACAACAACAAAAAATGTGTCGGTAAAATGTATTATGTGTGGAATCGCCTTCATGCGCAAATATTGATATAATAACCATCATATCGAAGTGAACTTGGAGTCACATGATAATGTGTTGTGGTCCTCCCACTACGACTCGTGAAAGCGTGCAGTTTATTAAGGCTGCAGATGAAGTAAGTTACTTCCCAGGGTGGTGAAAGTGCACAGTGATGAGCTTGATGCTCCTTTCCAATAACTCTAGAGGGTTTTATTCTGGTGACATGATGATAGATGCTTGACTGCCGTTTGACAAATAAAAAGAATCTCGCTCTTTTGTCCATAATAATCTTATCGTGAAGTAGGCTATACCCACACTGTATCTGTGAGCTGTTGGCTAGAGCACACGTGGCAATACCAGAGAGGACACACTCTCGCTATACAACGCAACAATTTGTGTGGCAAAACCATCAGTGGAATTTAGTGGGCTCCCGAGTGGCGCAGCAGTCTAAGGCACTGCATCTCAATGCTAGAGGCGTCACTACAGACCTTGGTTTGATTCCAGGCTGTATCACAACCGGCCGCGATTGGGAGTCCCATAGGGCGGTGCACAATTGGCCCAGCGTCCTCCGGGGTAGGGTTTGGCCGGGGTAGGCCGTCATTGTAAATAAGAATTTGTTCTTAACTGATTTGCCTAGTTAAACAAGTCAATTTGATGTAAGCACTTCTCTGGTGGGAAAATGTACATATTGTTTTATGCAGATTTTAGAATGTTCTCATTAAAATCTATTGCCAATTGGATGGAAACCAGGCTAATGATGATGTTCTTTTATACACAGAAGATCCTACAAACACATTAACTGATGATCTTCTCAACTTCTCTATACCATTTCTGATGCATTTGTCATTTCCAACCATACTTCCTACATATTGGAATGCTGTCAAAAGTACTGTCAGACTGATTTGCAATATACTAAACATTAGCCGTTGATTACATCACCTTTTTTTTCCATAGCGAGGTTGTGGCTTTGCTCCCTTCTTCACTTCCTGTTAGAACTCTACTGACTAACTATTCTAATTGATCCACAGTGCTTCACGTCCGTGACCTCAAAGACCCTTTTATCAACCTCTCTGCCACTTCTGCATTCTCTCTTTCTCTCACGTTCTCGCTCTCATTTTCTCTTTCCTCATTTTCTCTCTTGTTCTCTCACGATAACTTGCAACTGTAAGAGAATTAACTCTTCCCTTCGCTCTCTCTTTCTCTGCTTCCACGCTTGCCTTGCCTCCCATCTTGGTCCAGGACTTTATGGAAAGGGGACATTGTTACCAAGGCGATAGTGACTCTGCGCTTCCCCCCCACGCTTTGGCAAGTTTCGCTCTCTGTCCATCACTCCCTCCATCCCTTTCTCCTGCCCCTTCGGCCTCCTCTGTTCCTTATCTACTGCTGCCTCTTTCCCTATTCCTCTGCCTCTTTCGCTCTCTCTCTTTCCCCCCGCTCTCTCCATTCCTTCTTTTCCACCTACAACCTTCGTTTCATTATCCTTCTGCCTCCCCCTCTCTTTGGCTGTGTAGCTGTAGCTCGGACAGTGAGAAATGGTTCAGCTTAGAACCAGAAGTTCTGTTGAGAGTTCTAGATCTCTGAGATGGCTCTATGGTTCTATGTTCTAGGCTCTCAGAGACGGAACCAAGCAGGTGCAGATGGACGAGGTTCCACTGGTTCCGGGAGAGACCGTCAAGGCTGTGGGTGGGCATCCATTCTGTGTCTCTGTCTTCTGTCGCGCCCACGTTCTCTCGCATCCAGCCACTACTTTTCTGTGTGCCTCTCCCTCTCTCTCCCTCTAGATCTCTTTTTCTCCATTTGGACTTATTTTCCCATTTTCTATACCTTTCTGTTTTCCTCTCTCTTGTTTTCAGCCTATTATGAGAGGAGCTCTAGTTGTTAACATGTTTCTGTTTGTTTTTTGTTTTTTTGTTTGTCCCCTCAGCCAAGGATGTGATGTACATCTGTCCCTTCACTGGCTTGGTGACAGGAACCCTCACCAGCACCGACTATAAACTATACTTTGTCAGCCTGGAGAGGGTAAGAGCACCCACATACACTCTCAGGTTTGACCCTCGTTCACCCAATTCTTTATTTAAAACTTTTATATGTGAACTTCCCCATCCTGTTCCCGTCTCATTCCCGTCCCATTCTCATCCCACTATTTTCCCAGGATACTCCCTTCATCCTGGATGTGAACCTGGGAGCGATCAGTCGTCTCGAGACCATCAGTGTCCAGAGTCATGGAGAGAACACACAGGGCATGGAGATAGTCTGTAAGGTGAGAAAGCACACCCTACTACTGTTATAAAGCCTGTTTATTAAGCCTGCACAAGGCTGTTATAAGCAGTCATAACAACCGCCATCAGTGGCCAGAGTCATGGAGGGAACACATAGGACATGGAGATATTCTGTAAGGTAAGAGAGAATTACAACCCAGGAGTTACACACACACGTAGTATTCTCTGTTAAAATGCATGTGCTTGCCCACAGGTTTACGAATTGTGTATGAGAGTTGAAGGAAGGATTGTTGGAAGATCTGGTTTCATTTGTATTCATAGATTTTACTTATAAAAACTCTTCTCTCTCTCCCCTTTCTCTCTCTCTCTACCTCCATCAGGACATGCGTAGTCCCCGGTTTGCCTATAAGAAGGAGGACGCCAGCCAACCAGAGATAGTGGAGGTTCTAACAAAACACACCTTCCCCCTATCAAATGGCCTGGTAAGACGCAATATGGGTTGTGATCTTAGTTAAAATCCTTGCTTGTTCATTTGTTGAGACCTGTCACTTACTCTCCCTGTTTTTATCCCTTTGTAGCCCTTGTTTGCCTTCCTGTATAAGGAGAAGTTTCTTGTGGACGGATGGAAGGTGTACGATCCCATATCTGAGTACAAGAGACAGGTAACCATGGTTGATATTAGCTAAGAGAACAGATGAGAAATAGTATGTAACCATGGTTGATATTAGCTAAGAGAACAGATGAAATAGTATGTAACCATGGTTGATATTAGCTAAGAGAACAGATGAGAAATAGTATGTAACCATGGTTGATATTAGCTAAGAGAACAGATGAAATAGTATGTAACCATGGTTGATATTAGCTAAGAGAACAGATGAAATAGTATGTAACCATGGTTGATATTAGCTAAGAGAACAGATGAAATAGTATGTAACCATGGTTGATATTAGCTAAGAGAACAGATGAAATAGTATGTAACCATGGTTGATATTAGCTAAGAGAACAGATGAAATAGTATGTAACCATGGTTGATATTAGCTAAGAGAACAGATGAAATAGTATGTAACCATGGTTGATATTAGCTAAGAGAACAGATGAAATAGTATGTAACCATGGTTGATATTAGCTAAGAGAACAGATGAGAAATAGTATGTAACCATGGTTGATATTAGCTAAGAGAACAGATGAGAAATAGTATGTAACCATGGTTGATATTAGCTAAGAGAACAGATGAGAAATAGTATGTAACCATGGTTGATATTAGCTAAGAGAACAGATGAGAAATAGTATGTAACCATGGTTGATATTAGCTAAGAGAACAGATGAAATAGTATGTAACCATGGTTGATATTAGCTAAGAGAACAGATGAAATAGTATGTAACCATGGTTGATATTAGCTAAGAGAACAGATGAAATAGTATGTAACCATGGTTGATATTAGCTAAGAGAACAGATGAAATAGTATGTAACCATGGTTGATATTAGCTAAGAGAACAGATGAAATAGTATGTAACCATGGTTGATATTAGCTAAGAGAACAGATGAAATAGTATGTAACCATGGTTGATATTAGCTAAGAGAACAGATGAAATAGTATGTAACCATGGTTGATATTAGCTAAGAGAACAGATGAAATAGTATGTAACCATGGTTGATATTAGCTAAGAGAACAGATGAAATAGTATGTAACCATGGTTGATATTAGCTAAGAGAACAGATGAAATAGTATGTAACCATGGTTGATATTAGCTAAGAGAACAGATGAAATAGTATGTAACCATGGTTGATATTAGCTAAGAGAACAGATGAAATAGTATGTAACCATGGTTGATATTAGCTAAGAGAACAGATGAAATAGTATGTAACCATGGTTGATATTAGCTAAGAGAACAGATGAAATAGTATGTAACCATGGTTGATATTAGCTAAGAGAACAGATGAAATAGTATGTAACCATGGTTGATATTAGCTAAGAGAACAGATGAAATAGTATGTAACCATGGTTGATATTAGCTAAGAGAACAGATGAAATAGTATTCCTGATTTTCCAACATTAGAAAATCAGAACATTTCTGTGTAATTGGAGAAATCCCTTGAGATTTATTTGCTTTGAGTCTCGAAGTCCTTTTGAAAGGGTTCATGTAAGACTAACGTATATGTAATGGATAAATGCAGACGTTTCGGTACATTACTTTGGAAGTAATGGACAACTTATCACACGTTTACCGGAAGAAATAACATGTTTTAAATTCTATTTTCAGTTGGATATGTGAATACACACCTTCAAATTTTTTCCACTAAATCTGGTGGTTGTTAGTTCCAGTGGCGATTTTAGCATGTAAATCTTGGCGGGGCAAAAAAACGTGGAATACATACCAGCAAAGCCACAACACATCACTAAACAATACATTAATTGAACTAGAACGGTAATAAACGGTGCCCACAAACTGTTAGGGCCTAGATAAAGCTGTCCCAACAGCAGTCCCCACACCTTACCACTGCTACACCTGGCTATCAGCGGAGCCTTGTTTGGCAGTCAAACAGTTAATTCAGCCTCATTTACTTCCTTTAAAAAAAAACATAGCTGATGTGGTTTCTGCTGACAATTGAGATGTACAAACTATGGCATAAGGGGACGGCAAGCGGATAAGAGACAATCCATCATTTTGATTAAGACATTAATGAGCGAGCTGGGATGGACGTAGTCAGTCAATATAACTATTTGTTCAGCACTTTTGAAATGTACAGCAACATAATTCAGAACATGGACTGTTCCTAGTGTCCTTCCTGTACACCAATTCAGAACCGTAAGATAAATAAAGGGGGCATATAAGCAAACAACGAAAGCTCTTACAATATTCAATGATTACATTTCTCTAAAACAGGTTATAGGCTACATGTGCACCACAAGTCAGAACAAATAGGCAAATTAAGAGGTGAAAATAGACCAAATTATTAGGGTGATAAACATGGGCTACTAACAGCTTACTACACAACATACACTTAGTATTACTTTCTTAGCTAAAGTATGCATATCAAATAATTAATGCAATAGCATACAAGACATTTTTGGAAACACTTTCTTGTGCTGTGTCACTTGAACAGGAAGGTGGCGCGGCGGCCCTTCGTTGGCAAATTCTGTCATTAAACTTTTTTACAATTCTGATTTGGATGAAAGTTCAAAACGTATTTTCCCAGTCGTAGCTCGTTCCCAGTTGTCTTGAACTCTCTGAAGTCAGATTTTGCAGTTCCGAGTTAAGTTGTTTTGAGCGCGGCATTGACAGCATGGCCAATGTTGAATGTTTATCATTTTAAACTAAGAAAAGAGACCCTTAATCCTAGACTTTGGACCACACAGCTACTCCACTGAATAGCAGGCTAATGATTTTGCAATGCTTGCATTTAGTCACACTGATTCCTTCCAAACCACTCATTTGTTGAATTTGCGATTTCCAACTTGTTGTGTAATGTTTATGGCCAATGAGCACCGATATGTTTTATCTATAATTTCTCTTCATATGACAAGGATTAAAAAGGATTTGCCAGTAGAGTGTTGATTCATGAGGATAACTGCTGGCTAGGATTTTGAAAGTATGATGTTGACATGATCAGTCTAATCAAAGCTACTGTAGATATGTGATTTGATGTCATTTTATCTGTGGCCAATAACTTTGAGCCTTCTTGGATGGGCACTTCTAATGTAACTCTATGACGGCACCCAAGGGGCTAGAATTTTTTTGCTCTACTCTTAGACTTGGCGGTGACGCTGTCCCCTTGAGTGACAGAACACTGAGCCAATCACAGCACAACGCTCAGTGTCTTCTTGTCAGGACTTTGTTCATTACGAGGATATCATTCACATTGCATATCAAAAACTAGGCTAGAAGCTAGCTAAATAGTTTGTTGCCAGGAAACATGCCAATGTGACAACTGAATTCAACAATATCAGTTGCTGAAAACCACTGGTCAAACTACAAATATGTGGGAGGATTTGACAGCATAGCGCCACTTGCGTCATGACTGCAACATTGAAGGACCGAGGACATTCGTGTTCATCCCATTACTCGCCACGTTAGGTCATCAGATGTCTCTGCAAAAACAAACAAATGAATGCTAGCTAGCTACGTTTTTTTCCCTCGTTCGGCCTGCGTTTACAATGTATCCGATATCCGTTTGTGTGGATGTTGGTTTCGCGTTCTGTAACTTTGTAGCAAGGATGGTCTTGCGTGTGCAGTGTATCTATCCCAGAGACATCCAACTGTCCCGTATATCTGTTTTTAATGCCCATTTCTAGAATGCCCTTCTTGCCAATCAGAAAACAGTCTTAAACAATGCTGTAGTCAAAGAACTGATGAATGAACTGTTGCTCACTACATTTAGAAGCTCTTGTATTCCTGCTCTCCCCACACCAGGGTCTTCCCAACGAGAGTTGGGCCATCAGTAAGATGAACAGTAGTTATGAGGTGTGTGACACCTACCCTGCCCTGCTGGTCATCCCCACTAGCATCAAGGATGACGACCTCAAACGAGTTGTGGCCTTCAGGGCCAGGCACCGCATACCGGTACGTCTGGGGACGTGTGGGGGGGGGGGGGTGTATGTGTAAAAAAAAAACATGTAAAAAAAGATATGTGGTTTTACCTCTTGGTGCTAGCTGTGTGTATACTGTGTACATGTTTAAATGTGCTGTTATTTTGAAAGTTACCTGGAAAGTTTCCTCAACTTTTCTTCCTTATGCCGAAACTTACCTTGTACCCCGCTAGGTGTTTACCATAAATCCACCCAGAGAGCCAGGCCGCTATAGTCGTTAGCAGCCAGCTAACTCCTTCCTTCCTTGCTTGTTCTCTCTCTCCTTCCTCTTCTTTAGGTATTGTCATGGATCCACCCGGAGAGCCAGGCCACTATAGTCGTTAGCAGCCAGCTAACTCCTTCCTTCCTTGCTTGTTCTCTCTCTCCTTCCTCTTCTTTAGGTATTGTCATGGATCCACCCGGAGAGCCAGGCCACTATAGTCCGTAGCAGTCAGCCTTTAGTGGGACCCTCTGACCGGCGCTGTAAGGAGGATGAAAGATACCTCCAGACCATCATGGATGCTAACGCACAGTCTCACAAACTCACCATATTTGACGCCCGACAGAGCAGCGTGGCAGACAACAACAAGGTGATCTATTGCAATTTAAGACCGATGTCGTCAACTGGAGACCGTGATGTAAGCATTGGTGTTCAAGCTAAGTTTGACTTGAATCTCAGCTATGTTTCTATATCACGACGTGTTTTATGGTGACCGTAAAGGGACGGTATGGTAAATGTCTGGTATGTACGGTGTTTTGAGCAATTTTGGTGAATGTCCTGTAACTGTGTCTGCCTGTTTTAGGAGGTCACTCTTATGTCACACCACCAGCTCTCCAAGGGCTATTGATTACTTTGTGTCTGTTTCCATCTCTTCTCAATCCTACCCTCTCCCTTTTTCATTTTCTTTTTTTTCTCTTCTTGCTTTTCTTTACTCCCTTAACGTTTTCTCTTGTTTTTCTTTTGCCACTCCTCCTTTTTTCCGCTCTGCTAAATGACCTTTCCACCCCTCTCTCCCCCAGGCTAAGGATGGTGGTTATGAGAGTGAGAGTTTCTATCCCAACGTGGAACTCAACTTCCTGGAGATCCCCAACATCCACGTGATGAGGGAGTCACTGAGGAAACTGAAAGAAGTGGTCTACCCTAGTACAGACGAGGCCCACTGGCACTCTGCCGTCGACCAGACACACTGGCTAGAGTACATGCGGGTGAGGACTCTCTCTCTCTCGCTCTCTCTTGCCCTCTCTCGTTCACACGCACATACAGACACACTAGCTCAAGGGAGAGAGACGGATACGCACACAACACATTTTCACAAGTCCTTACATACCCCCCCCCCCCAGGTCCTCCTTGCGGGTGCAGTGCGTATAGCTGACAAGCTGGAGTCTGGTAAAACCTCTGTGGTGGTCCACTGTAGTGATGGGTGGGACCGGACAGCCCAGCTCACCTCTCTGGCCATGCTGATGCTGGACAGCCACTACCGCACCCTCAGGGGCTTCCAGGTGAGTAAAAGGTGATGGGGAAATGGGGAGGAAGAGAATGTTTAAGGGCTGGAGAGGGGACGGCCACTACCGCACCCTCAGGGGCTTCCAGGTGAGAAGGAAGGTTGGGAGGGAAGGAAGGGAAGAGAAGAGGGAGAGCAGACTGTGGTGAGTGAGGAAGGGAAACCTTTGTCTCTCGTCATTTGTGTTATAAGTAAAGTATAAGAGGTGTGTCTTCTCAGGTGCTGCTGGAGAAGGAGTGGATCAGCTTCGGACACAAGTTTGCCGCGGTGAGGAGTGTGTGTGATGTGTCCGCATTGTTTCTTGTGTGTTTTCTTAAAGGTGTGTGTGTGTGTGTGTGCGTGCGCGCGCATGTGTGTTTAATAACCTGTGTGGGTGTGTTTCTCAGCGTGTGGGCCATGGGGATGAGAACCATGCCAACTCGGAGAGATCACCTCTCTTCATCCAATTTATAGACTGTGTCTGGCAGATGACCCGACAGGTGAGTGTTACACAGAGACGCACGCACAGACCGACACAAACACACACAGTACGTACATGTAGACACACATCTGGTGAGATTTCCCTGCTACACACACACACACACAGGTAATTGTGTAATAATTGTGTAGTTATACTCAATCTGTCTTTCTGTCTCTTTATTTGTTCAAAGTTCCCTGCAGCATTTGAGTTCAATGAGTTGTTCCTAATCACCATTCTGGACCACCTCTACAGCTGCCTCTTTGGTACGTTCCTCTACAACAGCGAACAGGAGAGAGTCGTCAATGTAAGTATCATTTCTTCACCGGCGGGGGTGGGAGGCTGAGTGTTACAGTCCTCAGCTGGTCTCTTACAGTAAAACTGTCTATGGAATGTTAATTGATTCCTGACCATCTGTCTCTTCTTCTTCCTCCACAGGAAGTCCAGACCAAGACAGTCTCTTTATGGTCCTACATCAACAGTCAACCAGAGGACTTCACCAACCCGTTCTATGTGGACTATGAGCACCACGTCCTGTACCCTCTGGCTAGTGTTCGACACCTGGAGCTGTGGACCGGGTATTATGTGCGATGGAACCCCCGTATGAGGCCACAGGTAGGGGTGGTAGTGCGCTTGGTGAGTGATTGAGGGAGGGAGGGAGGTCTGAAATCTGTCTTGCCTACTACTTACATAAACTGCTTACTGTGTACCAATCGTACTATATTCTATTTAGAAAAACTAGATTTGAAAAAGATATATATTTTAGAATAAGGCTGTAACGTAACAAAATGTGGGAAAAGCGAAGGGGTCTGAATGCTTTCCAAACGCGTTGTATGTTTGTGTATATCGTACTAACCATGTCTCTCTCTCCCCATCAGATGCCAGTGCACCAGAACCTGAAGGAGTTGTTGTTCCTGAAAGCTGAGTTACAGAGGAAGGTTGAAGAGTTACAGAGAGAAGCATCTTCATCACACGGCTCTCTTTCCTCTTCATCAGAACACACATCATCACCCTCACACAGCGGGGGCACGCCCCTACACACCACCGTCTGAATACACACACATACCCCTACCAACACATTTGTCTTTGTATTCCCCTATTTTTCCATAAGTGTTTTTTATCATAGAGAAAATAAGTACACACTTGAAACAAAGTTTCGTTCTTGGTTGTATTCAAATAAGATATAGGGTAATGTAATTGTTGAAAGAAATATTACAGTATTGAGAGAAATGCACCATAATATTTTGTCGAACGTTGAAAGTGTAAATATAAATAGATGTAACTAATATATTTATACCTACCAAAAGTATACTCTTTACGGATGACAACAATTTCTAATTGAGTTGAATTCATATTTCTAAACTATCAACAGCACTTCTTAACTGCCACATTCCAGTAAGCATGTATTATCAACTCAATGGCAGCCTATTCCCTATAGGTCCCGGTCAAAAGTAGTGCACTATGTCGGGAATAGGGTGCCATTTGGAGTGTAGACTGAATAAGATCTCTATCTCTCTGTACTAACTTAACCTGATCCAGCTGTGCCATAACTATTCCTCTCTTCCTGTCCGTCCGTTTAATGTGCCCTGACTGGAGGTTTACCTTTTTGTGTATGTTGTGTTCCTATCAACACGTTCCATTGAAAGTCTCTGTGCACGTGTTTTTTTTTTACGTCATTTTTTTCCTATTCAATGTGTTTCATTTCTATGCAATGGTGATATCCATATGATCTGTATTATATCTTGTATTCTTGTTATCTTTGGTATTCCTTTGTGACTTTTCTTTCATTGTGGTGACGCCAAATCCTTATTTTAGGTTACCATTTGCACCAAGATGCTCTCCTTGCCCTCTGCCGACGTTAATCAATGGTAATGTGGTCTGAGCTCATATCCCCTTTGTGGCTTTGAAGACACACTGCAGCAATACTGACATCCTGTGATACCCATATCCTTTTCCTTGAGGAATAGATCAATATCATTTAAGTCTAACTAACCTTAATGTCTTTGATATTATGTATGGTTCCTACTGTATTATGGTGGTTGTAACTGTTTCCTGTGTCATGTGATGGTTATAACCACTGTTTCCTGTGTCAAGCTTATGTTCTCATTACTGTGCTGCAACTTCATTGAACTTTTCTGTGGTAAATGTGATTATTTTCCAATTATTGTAACCTATTGTTTTTCTCTTAGTTATTTTTTTAGGTTGACATGGTCAAATAACTCAAGAATAGATTGGTAACATATTTTCTAATTTGGCACACAAAACCTAGAGGCCATGAGTAACTTGATAAATAAATAAAACATGTCACCAACTGGCCTATAGGTGGCGCTGTTATAAGCAGTCTCACTTACCCGCTCATATCCGTCGCCCCGTTTGACCTAGAGACTTTGAAACATTGTACATAGGTGAACAAATTTGCTTCAAGGACCCATAAGGTCAGGATTGATTTTCCTCCATCTTGAAAATGTACAAATAACACCAAATTCGGTATGTAGGCCCATCTTTTAACTTTGCTTGAGAAACGCTAAAGTACATTGCGTCAAACTCATTCCACGGAGGGCTGAGTGTCGGCAGGTTTTCGCTCCACCCTTGTACTTGATTGATGAATTAAGGTCACTAATTAAGGGGCGGCGGGTAGCCTAATGGTTAGAGCGTGGGGCCAGTAATTGAAAGGTTGCGGGATCGAATCCCGAGCTCACAAGGTAAAAATCTGTGGTGAGCATGGCAGTTAACCCAGGCGCCGAAGACGTGGATGTCTATTAAGACAGCCCCACCGCACGCACCTCTGATTAAGATGGGTTGGGTTAAATGCGGAAGACACATTTCAGTTGAATACATTGTTGGACAACTGACTCGGCATCCCTCTTTCCCTTTATTAAGGAACCTGGTGGTCTTAATTGAACGGAAAAACCAAAACCCTGCAGACACTCGGCCCTCTGTTTGATACCCCTGATTGGTTAAGAGATGGCTGAGTTATTGATAAATCAGGAAATTTGATTTTATTTATATCCTTTGTAAATCCACTCCACAATGGCCTGGAATCAACTGGAAATGTTAAGTTTGGCATTGAAATTACATTTTTTAACTATGCATCAAATAATCATAAATCTTCTCATGGACTAAAAGTCAGAAACTCAATTTGGTATTTGGACTCACAATAGTGCCTAAGGAGTTTGAGAAATAGTATTAGCACATATTGTGCATATTGTGCATTAGCATATATGCTAAAAATACTTCATCTTCGTCTCCTGAACTATATGACTAAATGACACCAAATTGGTATCATATGAGACCAAATTGAATGTAGGCCCATAGTTTGAGAAAAGCTAAGGAATTGGTCAAAAGATGGCTGAGTTATTGACAAATCAAAAATCTGAGTTTGTGTACATTCAACTTGAAACTTGTCACTATTTTGGTATTCATATCTTAATTTGGTATTAATATTTTTAAAAACAAGGAAACTTTTAATAGCAAATATTTATTGAATATTCGAAACATACAATATACTTGCAGTGAAGCCGCTCAACAACTACATCATACCAGTCATTCAACAGATTCCCATTCAGAGCGACACACAGAAGCATCCAGGGTCAACGCCCTGCTCAAGGGCACGTTGGCCGATCTACCGCCAGGCCAAAAAACGTGAACCCGAACCCTCCAAGATCCCCCCCCCCCCACAGTTCCCCAATCAATAGCTGTCCCTCAACCATTCAAGACCCCTCCCAAGAACTACAATGAATCCCATTCCCCACCTCCAAGAATCCCCCAATGCACCAACAACCAAGAGAATGAACTAAAGAGAGAAAAAGGAAACAACACAAAGAATATAATAAAACCAAATAATACATTTTAAAAAAAGGACATCAAGGACAACTAAAATCCTAACAGCAATGCCAACTGTATATGTTTGTGTGTGTTCTTGTATGTGTTTATTTGAATGAGAGTGTGTATATGCATGTGGACAAACACCTGCGTGGCATCAGCCTCAGGCTGATTCAAATGTACTTTTTATTATGTTTCGATTATTCTATTATTTTATGCCCCAAATATTCAACATTTTGTTGGTGGCAAGATTCTTTGCATATGTAACACTAATGCTCAGAATCATCTGCAATCATATTCTCGTGAACCGTAACGGCAGATTCACTCAAGATGTTGTATTTACATCGTTACATCAGTCTAATGGTTTTGAGTAAAAATAGTTGCCGTATTCAGATATGGCCACACTGTACATATAGATGCACGTTAGCACATATGCTAATGCGAAAAATAATGGAAAAATCATCTTCTCGTGAACCATAAAGCCTGTCGCATGCTTCCCAGTCAAAACAGTTCGTGCAAATATTACGACAACATTTTGACGTTTCAAGTCAGTTTGGTAGTCAAGTCTACGCCCATTGATGGTCAACAGTACTACTAGTAGTAGGAGTGGGAACTATGGACGGGATTCTTCAATGAAGTGTTTTTTATTCAACGAGAGACAACTAGTTTTCATGAGAAAAAAACTCACTTGATAAATACTGCACCAAACATCCTAGTTAGATGTACAATTGCACGACTAAGACCAAAAATGTCAACATTAATTACAGAATTCTTGATTTAACTTAGGTTAATTCAGACTTTTTTTGAGGAAGTGTATACTGGCTATGTTGTTGCTATGGCGTCTGAAGAGGGACAAACAGTAATATTGTAGCTTCAAATGTCTTTTGGGGGCGTATGCCAGTCGCAGGAGTTTGCTTCACCCACACCAGGGCTATAAGAAATGAACCGGTGGACATGGGGCCATGGAATTTGGTATTTAAACCGTATGTATATGGGCCTTAGAAGCTGTGTGAATATTAATTCACGGCTACCTTTAAAAATAAAAAAAACATTTATTGAACATTTATCTAAATAGGCAAGTCATTAAGAGCAAAGTCTTATTTACAATGATGGCCTACACCAGCTAAACCTGGACGACGCTGCGGGTTGTGATATCACGGCCAGGTGTGATACAGCCTGGACCTTAGTTGGCCGCACCAGACCAGTTGGTGGGACTATAGATGTCAGTGGCACCATTGGATACTAGAGCAATAACTATTGGTCAGGCGGACTTTGCCTCATAAAAATGTGTCAGATTTAAATTATGCAGACAAACAATGTGAAATATTGCATATGGTTGCCATATTACGTGGGTGGAACATAGCCAAACCCTCCCCTAACCCGGATTTAGCTGGGCCAATTGTGCGACGCCTCATGGGTCTCCCGGTCACGTCCGGCTGTGAGGGGGTATGATCTTTAACCCTCTTTCTCACTCATCATTATTTTTTATTCATTCAGGATTATCCGTAATCATGGTAGCATCCACATTAATTTGGATTAGAAATATTTTATATTCTTATTTATAATAAAAGTGACTCAAATTACACTCAATTATTATTATTATCTTTTGGTGCTTCTGTGAATACTCTAAATGAATCCCAACCCCCTTGGAAACATGTCATATCTGCATATGAGCTAGCCTGAGTGCCTGTCTGTTTGTGTTATCATGCCTACTCCCTGTTACACCAAACTGTTTGTCCTGACAACGACAGCAATAGAGTTGGCAAGAACAGAAACAGACTTGCACCCAGTCCAGTGTTTGAGCCATTGTCAATAAAAACCTTCAGACATTCCACAGATATAAAAAATGAAAGCAGAGTCCAGAGTCTTGGGGTTTCTTTTCTTTTCAAATGATTTTATTGGGTTTCATTGATTGACGAATGTTGTTCCATAATGTATTGCCAGTGAGAGTGAGAGACAGCAGTGAGATATAGTATAGAACTGCAGCAATATAGAAAGCCTCAGTAGGAATCATCACATTTCTGTTGTTAGCATAAGATTTATCCAAGATTGTCCAACATTCAGATGCTCATTGTTAGTTAGAAAACCAGTGGCATTCATTGACTGTGTATGTGTGTGTGTGTGCATACATGTCAAATGTGTGTTTTGTGTGTGTGATTGCGCATACATATGTGCGTGCGTAAATTGTGTGTGTAGTTCAGTTGACAGGCACTAGTGAATCAGGCGTGGATTCTGTGCATGCAGAAGGCCATATTGTTAGTACGTATCTGAAGTGAATGCTACAGTCGGAATACATTGTTTACATTGCGATGTCATAAGAGCCCTGCGTTCTTACTTCTAACTGGTCAGTGGGGTTGGAGTGACAGCTAGTGCAACGACTGGATGACGTCGCTCTAGAATGAGATAAAGAAGAGTGAGACAGTGGTGTAATAGATCATTCTTAATGAAGTACATCTGCACTGGAACCAAATTGAACTGTGTCTCCAAGAACACCCTATTTCCTAGATATTAGTGCACTACATTTCAACAGAGCCACCAGTGAATGGAACTGGATAGGAGAACTTGGCACTCTTGCGCACTTCCAGGTTTCTATTATGACATGCCGGTCCAATCCTTATAGTTCTCATCCTAGACTTCACTGCCAGTTCATACATACCTTCACATTCAACCACCAACTACTACTCCTGATCCAAATACATTATCATCAGACCAAGCCTAGCAATGCTAGCCTGGTCCCAGAGCTGTTTGTGCTCTTGCCAGCTCCTTTGCTGTCATGCGTCAAGTCATAAGGAGTTGGCAAGAGAGCGGAAACATACTGGCGCCCAGGCGTTCTCAATGCAAACCCAATGAGGGAAACTTCCAAAGACTACTGCTACTTATCCCAAAACATGCATTGTATTTCTGTACAGTTCCATTATAGCCCATACGGTCGTATGTGTAGCAGAGGAGCCTCTAGATTTAAGGCATGTTATCCAACTGCTGCCATGTCTGTTACCTTTAGTTCCCAATTATCGTAAACCATAGAAACCAAGGGAAACGTTGAAGCCGTAGGACTGCAAACTACTGGGCAGCGTCTCCTAGGTCATTGACTCGTATACTACTGTATATACGTTTCCTTATGTCTTTGAAAACTTGACATGATCTAATTTCCAAATCAGGCAAATTATCCATACTGCATCCAAGAGGGACAATACTACCATTCAAAACCATGGTACACCATAGTATAGCATAGTACCACAAGAGTACACCATACCACGAGAGTAAACCATAGTACCACAAGATAATCATCTCACAGGCAATTCTGACACACACAACTCTTGTGCTCTTCAAATCAAATTCTCTTATATCTACCAAGCCTATAACAAGTCTATGACGGGATGGTGGGATTCTTCGCCCTAACAGTCTCAATCCACGTTTAAAAAGTGAATATTTGTGAGGAATTTCTATGTCATTTTATTTGGGGGATTTTTATGTAGCTATGTGATGTTATCATGTGGAAGACACTCCTAAACATTCAATTGGTCCAGAATCGAATGTCTTCACATGTGTTTTATTTTTGGTTGTGCCCAAAACTACCTCGCATGCAATAGTAAAAAGAAAGGGGGTGCCTTCCTCTACTATTTAGTGGCAGTTATAAAGTGAAACATTCAACCCAAAGCACAACACTAAGATCTGATATCTGAAAATCTTCCAATGGTCAAATCCATCAATGCTACATCTTTGGTGGGTTTTTTAACATCTTTGCTACGAGCGAAAAGCACCGCGGTAGGCGCTGTCGCATCTGAGTTAAGAGAAAGATTACATTCGTTTAACATTCGTTGTTGTTGTTTTTTTGCGTGTAAGCACAGATCTCAGTCACTGGGGTGGGGGGGCAGGGGGCGGGGGGGGTTTAGCCATAGAAATAGAATGCATAGAATGGACACATGCCCTTAGACCACTGGAATTCAATTGGTAGTTCCCATAGAAATATCATCTCTAGTTCCCACACCATTGTTGCATGTGTAGAACACTGAGAAAATTCTAGCCATTCTAGCCATTGAATGTGCCATTCCAGACTGGTCTCATAGACTAGACGTAACATAGTAAATGCAAATCCATAACACTGAATTTAGTATGATGTTACATTTGGTATAACGCGAAAATCTAGAAACCCAAAGGTTGTGTTCAATTCTCGTCACGGACAGCTTTAGCATTTTAGCTAATTAGCAACTACTTAGCATGTTAGCTAACCCTTCCCGTAACCATAACCTTAACCCTTTAACCTAACTCCTATCCCTAACCCCTATTCCCTAGCCAAGCTAATTCTAGCCAGCTAGCTAACATTAGCAACAACAAATTGGAATTCGTAACATATTGTACGAATTGCAATTTGTAACGTATCATGAAATGGATGAAGGACATCCACAAATTAATACATACCATATGAAACGTAACATATCATATTAAATGGAGTGTCTTGGGTTTACATACAGAACCATACCAAATGCTCGGAGACAACGTTGTTCATTCTATTGATTCTAGTCTATGTGGTTAGTACTGTGGGACCCAGCATGAGCTAGCAGGTTATAAGGCATAGAGAAGCACCATAACTACTACAGCAGTGTCATGGGAGAGAGGTTAGCAATGCACACCTGAATCTGGGTGACAGAAGAGGAAAGTGTTAACTATGGTTCTCCAGTTACTCACTGCCCCTTAGTTAAAGGTCCAGTGCAGTCAAAAACGTGACTTTTGTTTTATATATATTTCCATTGTAAGGTTAGAATAATACTGTGAAATTGTGAAAATTATGATAATGCCTTTTTAGTGTTTGAAAAGGCCTGCTGAAATTTTGGCCTGTTTTAGTGGGTTGGAGTTTTGGCCTGCCTGGTGACATCAGTTTTCCCCTCCCCACTCAGACCACTCCCTGACAGTCCTACCAAAATTCTTGCTTGAGAAATTGCAAATTTAGTTTCCTTTTGACTATTTTAATTGAAACCAATCACAATAACCAGGTTTCCATCCAACCTTTTTATGCGCATAAAGTACATCAATTAAAAAATGTCTGTGATGGAAACAGAAAATTTGTCGGTAAACTTTTCAAATGTCGACAAAACAAAATACGCTAGACAAGGTGGGATCGTTTTGTGTTTGTAAAATTAATTATGCAAGAAATGTTGGTGGAAATGCTTTAATGCGCAAATATTGATATAATAACCATCATATCGAAGTAAACTTGGGAGTCACACGATGACATGTTGTGTGGTCCTCCCCCTACGACTCGTCGGGAAAGCATGCAGTTCATTGGGCTACAGATGAAATAAGTTACGATGAACTTCACAGGGTGGTGAACGTGCACGGTGATGTGCTTGATGCTCCTTTCCAATAACTATAGAGGGTTTTATTCTGGCGACATGATCATCGATGCTTGGCTGCCGTTTGTCCATAATCATGTAGGCTATACCCACAAAGTTATCTGCAAGCTATTGGCTCGAGCGCACTTGCTAATACCAGAGTGGGCACGCGCTATATAATGCAATTGTTTTGGGGAGAAAACCATCAGTAGAGTTGAAAATGCGATGGAAACCCATTTACAGGAACTTGTATTTCTTTATTCGGTACATGGGAATTTAACCGCAAAAAAGGTATGTTAATGTGCACTACGTCATCACACACAGCCTTTCATCTGCAACACGTCAATTTGGTGGAAACACATCTCTGGTGGGAAAATGTGCATAATGTTTTCATGTGGATTTTAGCATACTGTATTTGCAAGAAATTCACCAATTGGATGGAAACCTAGCTAGTAAGGTAATTGTTAACCAGAAATGATTTGATATTGAGATAATAAACTGCTGCATTGGACCTTTTAACCTGTGTGAAATTGAATGTTAGGACAGTTCTATTGTCCTGTGTTGTATTCCGCAACACTACGGTACATGTTAAAGGAAGAGAAAGGGGGGATGCCTAGTCAGTTGTACAACTGAATGCCTTGAACTGAAATGTGTCTTCGGGATATTCTGTCCGTATTTTTACACGGTTTTACAACAGTTCCTCCGAACTCAATCCTTAACTTACCCATTATAAGTAAGATGATACAACTGATCCTGGTGCAGTTGTTAGGGACAGTGAGTTACTGCAGGTAGGGAGAATACTGGAACATCACAGAAGGAGTGGTTCTAGAGCTGTGTTTCCAAGGCAACAAGGGAGCCAAACAGAACAGGGTGCGGCACACAGTAGGACTACATCCCAAATCACATCCTCTTCCCTATATAGTAGGTGCACTACAAAGGGAATAGGGGGCCATTTTAGATCCGCCCTAAAAAGGTTTTCATTTCTGGAATAAAAGTGACTTGGAAACAAACGTTCTTCTATATCTAAAAGAAATGTTAAATAAGTTGAGCTAAGAAGTTAAGACAAAACCCACTCTAGGAAACATTAGTGTAGAAAGAGTGGGGGTGCAGAGACGCAATTATTTTCTCGCAAAAACACACTTAGGAACGAGTGTATAGATCATCAGGTCACACCGTAATATCAAGGAATATGCTCATACAACAAGTAATAGTAAAAACACAGAAACACCGCAATTTACAAGCTTCACTTTCACTACTAGTCTCCTAACCAGGATTGGGGCCAATTCCATTTCAATTAAGTAAATTCAAGGGAGTGATTTCAAATACCAATTCATGAACTGAAATGTGCCATTGTTTTTCAATTAAGGATTTTTATAAATTCTTGTGCATTTTCTCAATTCTTGAAATGGAATTTTAAATCACTTCCTGAATTGGCTGGTTTGAGATGGAATTGACCCCAATCATCCTAACAAGCAACTGACTGCAGCACATCAACACCTAGTATGAAGACTACCCAAAGAACCTAAGACTAACTAACTATGCTTTCATATTAGCAAAGAGCTAAATCTGAAGGACTTCAGAAGTCTATACATAGCCATAAATGACTTTGTTACAAAAACAAACTTCCATTTTCTAGATTGCCACTGGGCGCGTTACAGACTGTCTACATTGCAGACGCCTTCCAGATCTCACAATGCTTGGATAAGACTTTAACACACCAGCTAACCACACTATGATATAGCAACCTGATGCCTGACCGCCAAGTTGATGATGTGGCACGCAACTATTGGTTGATGCCCTGGAATATCTGCAACATCTACAATGTAGTTGGCCTGGAACGCGACCATTATGTTACTTCAATATCAAGAGGTTTTAAAGTTCAACTAGGCTTCGATTTCACATTGACTTAACTTTCTCTAGCACTGGCATTATCTCAATAAGACAAAATAGATATACAACGTACAAAGAGTAGTATTATTATCTTCATCACAAACACGTTTCCACACAAGTAGACTTAAAGGCTACGCTACAATATCCATACTAGCGTACTACTTTGAATGCTAGGACCTCATACACTGGCTCGTTCCCTAAGGCTACATTTACACAGGCATCCCAATTCTGATCTTTTGCCACTAATTGGTATTTTGACTAATCAGATCAGATATTTTGTCAATAATTGGGCAAAATATCAGAATTGGACTGACAGTATAAACGCAGCTTAAGTAGTGTGCTAGTGTGGATATTGGAACAGAGCCTTTGTGTACCCTCCGATGTCCATACTGGAATACTACTTAGAACGCTAGGACCCAATACACTGGTTCATACCCTACTGGTTCGTTCCCTAAGTAGTATGCTATTAAGGATATTGGAAAAGAGACTATTTTCTCTTCAGTGTCTTTAAAAAGCGCAAACTATATGATGGACAATAAAGCAGCAGCTCTGGGGGTTTAGTAGGTAACAAATACGTTTTTCAAATTGCTTCATTTTTTTCCCCCATCCTCAAATCAACACTATAAAAATGCTAGCATTACAATGAGTGACAAGGACGTGCCTAAAAAGCACAAACAGGCTGGCATCGAGGTTATAAAAATGCAGCTTTTAGACATGAACCTGTGTAAGTAACCACTGCAAAAAACGCTTTGTGTCTTTAGGACAAGACGAGTATATACAATGAAGGTAGAAATGGTACAAAATCACACGGGGGATATACGTACAACCAATTGAATTCAACCAATTCAACTAATATTGAAGGCAATCCAACAGATAGAAAGTGCAGGTCGGATATCAATCGACGTTTGATTTCTAGCATCAACAGTTGAACAGTTCAAATCACTTCTTTTTTTTATATGCCTAAGCAAACAAATCCACACCGATCATAGGGCTTGTGTCGATTAGAGACGCTTTTTGATTGGATAAACAGAGTTACGGGACAAGTATGTGAGCTATACTATGTCCTACACTATCTCTTCAGGAAATACCAAGATGGAAGCCTGGTCCGAGATCTGTATGTGTTTTAGTTTAGCAAGTCCTCTGACTATCATTGTCAAACTCAAACTGATCCCGGGATCAGGTTAACATCTCCTACATAATCATATAGGAAACAGGCATATTAGTGGTATTCAAAACAGTTAAAATAAATTAAAATGATATTTACACATAGTTTGGCAGGGGTAGGTCTACAGAGGTCGGCAAACTGCCCTCCATGTTGGCACCAAGTTATGCCACAATGACATTCTGACCTTAGAATGTCATGCAAGTTGGCGGTGTCAACATGGAACGTTACATTACAAATAGAGTTTGCCGATCTCTGTATAGCCAGGTATAAGGGGGGGGAACTATCATTCAAAATGGTGTGTGTGTGTGTTGGTGTGTGTGTGTGTGTCAGGTGGAGAGAGATATTCCATAAGGTGGGAGCGGGTACGTGTGTGTTGTCATGCCCTCTTTGTTTGTGCGTGTGTGTAGGTTGGGGGGACGAGGCAGAACTGGGGGGGGGGGGGGGGGGGGGGGGGGGGGGGGTGTTAGACAGCGTTCTCCTCACTAGGGGGCTCAGCATTGGGGGGCTCCAGAAGAGTCTGTTGAACTGTTGGTGAAAGAGAGGAGACATGAAACTGATGGTTATAAACCTGATCACAAACTGCAACTTGTTTTTTTTATATGTACACTACCGTTCAAAAGTTTGGGGTCACTTAGAAATATACTTGTTTTTGAAAGAAAAGCACATTTTTTTGTCCATTAAAATAACATCAAATAGATCAGAAATACAGTGTAGATATTGTTAATGTCGTAAATAACTATTGTAGCTGAAACCGGCAGATTTTATATGGAATATCTACATAGGCGTACAGAGGCCTAAGCAACCATCACTCCTGTGTTCCAATGGCACATTGTGTAAGCTAATCCAAGTTTATCATTTTAAAAGGCTAATTGATCATTAGAAAACCCTTTTGCAATTATGTTAGCACAGCTGAAAACTGTTGTGCTAATTAAAGAAGCAATAAAACTGGCCTTCTTTAGACTAGTTGAGTATCTGGAGCATCAGCATTTGTGGGTTTGATCACAGGCTCAAAATGGCCAGAAACAAAGAACTTTCTTCTGAAACTCGTCCATCTATTCTTGTTCTGAGAAATTAAGGCTATTCCATGCGAGAAAATGCCAAGAAACTGAAGATCTCGTACAATGCTGTGTACTATTCCCTTCACAGAACAGCACAAACTGGCCCTAACCAAAATGGAAAAAGGAGTGGGAGGCCAAGTACATTAGAGTGTCTAGATTGAGAAACAGACGCCTCACAAGTCCTGAACTGACAGCTTCCTTCAATAGTACCCGCAAAACACCAGTCTCAACGTTAACAGGCGACTCCGTGATGCTGGCCTTCTAGGAAGAGTTCCTCTGTTCTGTGTCTGTATTCTTTTGCCCATCTTAATCTTTTATTTTTATTGGCCAGTCTGAGATATGGCTTTTTCTTTGCAACTCTGACTAGAAGGCCAGCATCCCGGAGTCGCCTCTTCACTGTTGACAACCGCTCGCTTAACCCAGACACCAGCTGCACCAACGTGTCGGAGGAAACACTGTTGAACTTGCAGGCGCCCGGCCGGCCACAAGGAGTGGCTAGAGCGCGATGAGCCAAGTAAAGCCCCCCCGGCCAAACCCTCCCCTAACCCGGACATCGACTCCCGGTCACGGGGATCCTACCCCAGGCTGTAGTGATGCCGCAACATTGCGATGCAGTGCCTTAGACCGCTGCGCCAAACGGTAGGTCTCACAAACTGAAACTTCTAAAGCTTAATAATGCCTTCATTATGCCTTATCACCATTTTCAATTGGAGATCATTTTATCTACTCTAATCTACTTCATTTGAAGTTAAGTAAAATAGGCTGCAGATTGTCCAAACACAAAGATCACTTCTTCTCATGGATTCCATCATAAGAAAGGTGTTGGTCATATATGGTATAAGTTCTGAAAACGAAAACCATTCCCTCACTTTTCTTTTGTCTCCTTCTCTCACCAGATTGGAGACACCCCAGAGTATTGAGTTACCAAAAAAAAAAACTGTTCCTCCCCCTCCATCTCCCTCCCACTTCCTCCCTTTCCTTCCCTCCCCATCTCCCTGACAGACCCTTTTAACTGGAGAGAATACGGTTTCATATTTCACTCTCGTGTCAACCAACAACACCGCAAAACTATCAATACTCACCAGCAAGTGAGCAATGCATCATTGGGTGAGTCAGTGAAACTGAAAAACATTTTTAGGACTATAATTTCATCCTCATATCGTAGCCTACAATATGTGTCTCCACACACGTAGGCCTATGATGTTGATGGATTTAAGGCTGTTTTTATTGATCTCAGTTCGTCAGCGTCAAAGTAGCCTGTTATTTCGATAATTTGTGCGGTATTAAAAAAGATTCTGCCAAAGTCTCCAGTCATGTAAAATGATGTAGAATTGCATGAAATCCGTTTATAAAAGACCACATTTTTCCCCGGACCCTAGGCTACTACAATGTTCCCCATGTGTGCAACTTTTGTTAAGTGCCTCTACTCTACTGCTTTGTGTCACTACGCAAATGTGATGATATGCATGAAATGCTTTATTATAAAGGTGATTTTTTTTCTCCCTCATGTGTTCCGGTACCTCAGAGCTCCCCAGGTCACCCCCCTCTCGCGCTCACTTTTTGATCCGGCACCTCCCGATTTACGAATGAAGCACTGCCCGTCCCACTTGCGTTAGAAGTTAAGAACGAGAAAGTAGTATATAGAAATAATGGCGCTCAAATTGAAAATCATTCCACGAAATAATGAGGATTTCTATCAGCCTAATCAAGGTGTCCATTACATCTCACATTCCAGAGTTCGAACTTGTAATCACAGATGCATGGGATTTCTCGTAATGCCACTCCGCGCAGCCAATGGCAATGTTCGCTTTAGGTATAATGCCAGAGGAGCTGCTCGTGGATTTGTCAGCTCTAACGCAGTTCCACCTCTGACACCGCAAAAACAACTGCTATGCAAATGTGGGCTAAAGCGGATCTGATTGAATAGAGCTCTAGCTCTCTACGGGTGGTTACCTTGTGGTTCTGTGGCCACCACAGCGTCCGGGTTATCAGTCTTCACCAGATCTGCATTCAGGCTCTCTGTGATGGGAGGAGACAACAGTCTGAGATCATCTCACGTCTAGATTATTATAATTAATAATTATTATAATTAAATCTAGATTATTATAATTAATTCATAATAAAGATTCATGTATTATTATCTCTAGATTATAGATTATAGAGGACAATTATCCCAGCTGGTCACGTACGTTGTATGCTGAAGCAGAACTTCTTCTTCTGGTAGGAGATGTAGCTTGTAACCGCGCCAACCAGCGCCACGCCAACGGCACTGACGATCCCCGCGATGGTTCCGGTCTCCGCCATGGTGTCTGGAACGAAGGGAGAACACCGAGAGGTATAATCCATGATCAACCATCAATATAAGACCACGGCCATGTAAATCTTATTTTTTTAATAGAAATATTGTTGTTGTTGTCAACCAATATTGCTGTTGTTGTCATCATACCATAGTTGTTGTCATCAGCAGTGGATGGGCCACCATTGCGTCCACCTACATGGACAAATTTGAAAGATGTACTGCGAGGTAGTCTAATCGCGTTATTTATTCACGTGCATTCATGTGCAACCAATGCCAATAAATATGCAGTATTTACATCTTGTGTCCTGACAAGAGAATCTTAACAAGCCAGATGTAAATATATTTATTTGTCCTATTAAAACAAGAGTATCTTCAATAATCCATCATAAGAAATACAAGCAAAGGTCTGAACACAGAAGTCTGTCCTTAAGCTCTTTAAAAAAAAAGATCTCATCATTTCCCATATCTGAGATCATTACCTTTCCCTTTGTCGGGGTTATAGGTGTTGTCTTTTCCAACGTCAAACAGATCATCGTCTGAGAAGGAGCCACCTAAAATGCGGGATATAGGATTACATTAACTGGCAACCCTAATCTGACACACCAGGCTCCAAGCCAGGGACGGTCCCCATACAAACAACGCCAGTGTCTCCAAAGGAAGGTCACGAGAGAGAGAGGACAAAGTTCAGCAGACGAGGGGTCAATCACAGTGCTGGTTGCCAGATTTCACCCGGGGAGGAAAAAGAGAAGATTAGCCTTTGACAAGACCCAGTGAAACTACAGCCACCATCCCCATGCAAGTTGCCAGATATTATGACCACATTGGCAGGAAAACGGAAGTGGTGGCTTTTTGAGGATGTGGGTTTTGGATATAGACCATCAGTCCTGCTTTCTTGCGCAGTACACCCACAGTACAAACTTGCCAAGAGGAAGCTTTTAGTAGAGTGTGTGTTAAATACATCCAAACGCAGTACACATCCAAACGCAGTACACACGCTCAGTGTGTGCCCAGTCGATAACTCCCCAGTAGGCCTTGTTAATGGTGTGAGAGAGAAATCGGGGGGATAGAGAGATGGATAAATGGAGATGGAAAGGCAGAAAGTAAGAGAGAGAGACAGGGAGAGATAAAGAGAGAGAGACAGGCATACAAGATAGAGAGAGTGACATAAAGACAGGACAGATATAGTCGGTAATAAAGAGAGGAATGAGGTTAAATTGAACTAGGTATTATCCAAGAAGGTATTATCCAAAAAGCTAGTACCCAGCCCAGTAGACAGAGGCAGGACAGGCACAGTAGGGTTTAGTTTGGTCAGGTAGACCATGTTGGTTAGGGTAGGCACGGTATAGGGTAGGTCAGGCAGGGTTCTTACCCCCATTCCCCCCTCTGTTGTTGGAAGCTCCGGCACCCTTGCCCCCGCCTCCGATACCTTTATCTGACGAGCAAATGACACCACATCAACCTTCTGTATACTAATACTATAATAATACTACTGCTCTACTATATTACCACTATACTGTACTACTATTACTACTTTACAGTACTATAGCCTACACACCATCAACCCCCTGGTACTAAACTAATACTACCACTAATACTACTATTTCTGGTGTCTAGAACATTACTGCTATTGTACAGCTATACTATGACTATACTACTTAATACTACACTACAACATTAAAGGCAATGTTTTTTTCTTTACAGAGAACTCCCTCACGGTAAACGCTGCATATGCTCAATCAGAAATGACCTGTAAATGTCAATTGCACTATAACGCAGATCTTCCACGGTCCGGATTGAATCGAGGCCTAGTAAATACCATACTACTTCGCAGGACCATGCGATAGCATCTGCAAATCTGCGTACGCGAACAATAAACCTGGATTTGAACAGGGACGGCGTTGTGGGCGGGTCTTAGGGGACCTGGTCGGCCTTACCGTACCTCCTTACCGTCCAAATAAAATATAGAATATTGATCATTTATTTAACCGAGACGCGCGCCAACAGAAAGATGGCGTGCGTCCACAATAATTCTAGCATCCGAACAGCGCACTCGCCAACTTTCCTTAAATCTGCAAGTGTCTGAATCAGCGCCCCTCTACTATATGTAGACAAACAAAGACGTGTCATGGGTTCGCACTCAAAAATATGTCGCATAAAGCTTACTTCAATATTCCATATTCTAAACATGTTTACTGCATCAAGGGTTGGCGTACACAGACGTTTCGGCTTTACAGCCTTCTTCGGTGTTGTGGGTCCAATTTTCTTTCATTCAAAACAGCATTTGTTCTAATGAAACTACAAAGTATACCAGTTATTGTTGAAGGAGACTGGTTAGTCACTTTTAATGTCTCATTTCTACATACCAATATTCCAAATGATGGCGGTATGGAGGCCCTCAAATTCTTCCTCTCGCTTAAGCGAGGTGCCGACAAAATTACATCATTGAGCTTGCAATAACTAGTGCAAAGAAAACCTAAAAAAACAACATTATTTGATAAATATGACTATCTACAGACTTTTGGAACAGTAATGGGAACTACATTAGAGCCATTAACTATGCAAATCCCTTTATGGGGAAATTCTAATTGGATTTTATTGATGAAAATAATCCTTACAAAGATCTTGTTAAATATTGGACCAGATATATAGACGATTGCTTTATGATCTGGTCGGGTTACGGAATGAAATTACATTTCTTAACTACATTAACTCTGGAGTACAATCAATCTCATTCACTATGGAAAATAACATTAACTCTATACATGTCTTAGATGTACTTGATACAAAGAAGGGACAATCTCTTAAGTACTACAGTTTACAGAAAATACTATATCGACAGTTGATAGTTATCCACCTCTCCCTCTAAAAAGAGGTTTACCAGTAACCCCACTTCATAGACTGCGTCGCATCTATGACACAAACGAAGAATATGATAGACAATCAAATTCTCTTCTTGAGCGTTTCCGCTTGAGAGGATACCAGATTCTTGGCTTGATTAAGCTCCAAAACAAGTTCAAAGCTTGAACAGAAGCCAGTTACTTAATAAATCCCCACAAAAAGATGAAACTGTTTCCTGTAAACTATATACTTACTTTCAATGATAGCCGTAATGGCATCGAGTCTATTGTCAATTAACACTGGTACATTATCATCAGACTCCTCTTTAAATTCTGCTTTTTAGAATCGACCTTTATTCGCCTATAAACGATCGAGAAATCTATCAAATGTATTGGTTAAAAACAGATGTGGTCAGAGAGAGAAAAGAGGCATTCATAAAAGGATGCTTCCCCCTGTAGATCTTCCCATGTACTACCTCTTGTAGCAACATAAGGAAATGTTCCAACTTTGTATGCCCTCAGACTTCTAGGACCTATTAAATGAAGTAACGTTTAACTTGCACGACTAAAGACGTGATGTATATGTTACAGTGTTCTTGCAATTAGATTTATATTGGAAAAACATCCCACGTCTTGAAAGTACCTCTTGGAGAACATACATCCACTAGACGTCAAGATATCACCTCGCCAGTTACGAAACACTTTATAAAACAACACCATTTTATTAAATGAAGTGCGTCGCGTCGGGATCGAAAAAGCTAATCCACCACGTAGAGGAGGTGACTATGACAACAAATTACTCCAAAACGAAGCCATGTGGATGTATACATTCAATTCTATCTCTGTACACGGTTTAAACAAAGAATTCGATTTCACCTCCTATATGCCACATTTAGACTATAAGAACTGTTAAGAACTGTTATATAAGAACTGTTCATATCAGATTTTGCATATCGTTCATGAGTTGGCCCGACATATTTATGACCGGCTTTGCCTGATGTCCTTTGTGGTAGACTATCTGATGAATTGATGTGAAGTATTTAGGTGAGTGGACACCTGGGGGCGATTGATTTGTGAGTTGCCCGTGCCCGCTCACATATCCTAGAATTCTGTATCTCTTTGTGACTCATTTGTATGCAGGTAGACCAGAAAAGCGATATCCTTGATTGGCAGATGAATGCAACCTCTGATTTGAAGCACCTGCTGCACAGCTGTTGATCTTTGCAAATGCTGTTTTGAATGACGTAAAATTGGACTTACACACTGAAGAAGACTGTAAAGCCGAAACATCTGTGTACGCTATCCCTGATGCAGTCAAAAAATATATTTAAAAAATATATATATATATTTTTTTGTGTGTGTTTTTTTTAGTGCGAACCCATTACACCTCTTTGTTTGTCTGAATTCCCGGGTTTACGCACCAGCCAAGCTTCTGGGAGAACGCGATGGTTCTATTTTGATTAGTTACTATATGTAGCCCATGTATCTGATGCTGTCTGGCCAGAAAGAGTAGGACAGGTCAGACAGCATCAGATACATGGGCTTTTCGCTACACCCGCAATAGCATCTGCTAAACACGTGTATGTCACCACATTTGATTTGATTAACATATAGTAAGGCAGAGGGGGCGCTGTTTCGCTCGATCGAATGCTTTCTCGGGTGAGATAGTTTCAGCTACTTGCGAATTGAAGGAAAGTTGGCGAATGTGCTGTTCGGATGTTTGACTTATTTCGTAAGAATGTGCGAAGATAACCTACTTTTTTAAAGTGATTTCTTTGACAATCAGATGAAAACATCATGACTGGATGTGTTCATGCCAAGCTCGTTCACACATAGGAGGTCCTATGAAAAAGCGCGCCCCCCTCTGGAAATCAAAGGCCCGTCCAACTGATTCGTTCTGTTGCCCTGCACCATACCTATTACAAACCCCAACTATAAGTATGTCATATACAGAGAAATTAACAAAATATACAAAACACTTAAATAGACAAATAATAAAATAATAGGTAACCTGCTTGTCCCTTGTTCTTGTCCTTCCCTCCAATGTCGTTTTTGGGGTCCAGAGCATCACTCAGGTCAAACTCATCACCTGCTGCAGGGAAAGGTCACAGGTCAAAGGTAGAGTTGCAAAATGACAGTAACTTTCCCAAAATACTCAAGTTTTCCAGAAATCCTCATTGGAGGATTCTGGATTTCGTGCTTATTCTCTCCAACTGGGATTTCTGAAAAACCAGGAAATGTGGGGAAAATCTATCAAAGGGGAGCCTGAACAAACCACTGCTACGATGCATTAGGGCATCTAGCACACCTCAACCGAGAGGAAACCACTGCAGTAGTGACTTCTGCTAGCCTGGTCCAAGATCTGTTTGTGCTCTTGCCAATTCCATTGCTGTCATTGTCAAGCCAAACATGCACTTAGGCTACAATTATGTCAAAATATACCAAGCATTCTAGAAATAGAGCAATATACAACAAGCTGTTGTATATAACAAACATACAAACTTACAATGACCACAAATAAGGACAACAAGACATTTTGGGATTGAATACATACTAAATAGGTCCGAAGGTCATTCAAAGGTCAAATTGTTGTTTGGTCACTTGGTTGCATTCCAGAATGTGACAGTGTTCTATGGCTCAAAAGCCCAACAGTGAAACGAAGATACTGACTCAAAACACAATATTTACACACACAACAACATGTGTGACAACAGACAACAGACAAACTACAACAACATGAAAACAACATGGTGTGTGTGTCTATAGTGTGTCTACAATGGTGTGCTATAGGAGAACAAGATGTAATTGATGCAGACAAGATACCACTATAATGTGTGTGAATATAGACATGGAGTGCGTTCCAATAATCTTTACTCGCATCCTTTCCTCATCTCCTCTCCCCCATTATAACCATTAGGAGTTGTCATCTGTCCAGTCCAATCAGACCAGTGTTCATGAGGCAAAGCAGAGACCAGGAACAAGGAAGCTAGTTTAGACCAGAGCCATTGATATTGTATAGAGATTTTTGGCAAACTAGCCTCCATGTTGGATCCAAACATTCTATGCCATTAACCTTCTAATATGCATTCCAATTAGAATGGTGTCAAAATGGTGCCTATACCAATTCTACAATCTAAAACTCAGTTTGCCAAACTCTGTATATCTACACCTCTTGTTTTAGACTGATGGGACATAGGCGTTGTCTTCCGACAAGAGGCCTACGTCACCCACAAGCAGAGCTAGTCTTTCGAACCAACAGTGCAGACGGGATGATGATGTGCAACAACGGGAATATACATGTATATTGACACTGATACATAGGCGGCATCTGAAATGGCACCCTGTTCCCCACACCTGGGCCTGGTCAAAAGTAGTGCGCTTATATAGAGAACAGGGGGCCATTTAGGACACGCCCGCAGATGTGAAAACGGACGGGAGGGTGGGATGGTGGTTCTAAGACCTGGGTTCAAACGCTATTCAAAATCATTTGAAATACTTTATCTGTGCTTGTTTGAGCTCACCTAGCTTAATGGACCAATAGAATAGTCCAAAGACTGCAAGCACCCGCCCATCTGGCACTTCATTAGGCTAGAGCAAACGCTAAAAGTATTTACGTTTTGAAGCATTTCAAATAGTATTTGAACCCACGTCTGTTCGTTAAGTGGTAGCGGTACCAACCAGGATGGGGCCTAGGTGGGTTACGGGGGCCCTTGGTGGCACGGGGGAGCAGGCCCGGGCGGAGGCCGGGCCCAAAGTCAAAATCAGCCTGGGTGTCATCTGTTAGTATAGTGAGTGCTCAGGAATTAGTATAGCCTAGTTAGCGTTCAGTCTGGTTTAACAAGGCTTAATGCTAGGCTTAGGACTAGATTCAATCCAGAGAGTGGAAGATTTGGCTATAGCGTGATTGGAATTTTAAGGCAATGTTTCTCCCTTCGCAGGGACTGCATTCAAAGTAAACGCTGCATATGCCCGGCTCGATCGGAAATCCCCTTTAAATGTAAATCACGCGATAACGCGGCTCTTCCACGCTCCGGATTGAATCTAGTCCTTTGTTTAAGTGGTGTTAGGACAAGTTCTGTACAGATCTGTTAGTGCTGTGATCACTCTAGGGATAGCTAGTAGGGTTAATGGAATCCCATACAGTACTATAGTAGAGGTGCTTGTGAGTTGTAGCAGATTTAGCTAGAGATGATCTGAGAATAGTATGGCGATTTACAAATTTACATACATGTTAATACCACAACATCAGAGGAGGCTTGTGGGAGGAGCTATAGGAGGACGGGCTCATTGTAATGGCTGGAATGGAATCAATGGAATGGTACCAAACATCAAACACACAAAAACAACATATCTGACTCTGTTCCATCTATTATATTCCAGCCTTTACATCGAGCCCGTCCTCCGATAGCTCATCCCACCAGCCTCCTCTGCACGACATAAACAAGAGGTGCAAGGCCAAGACTGTGACTAACAAATAAGGGACAGCCTTGTTCACCAGAGAGATACAGACAGACATGTGTTGATGGCACCGTGCTATCTTATAGCAGTGGTTTCTCAAAATGGTTTGAGTGTAGTGATCCATCTGAAGCATTGTCCAGACTTTGTTGTCAATAGTTTACCCATCATCTGTTCCAGCTGACTCAAACCCGAGACTACATTTAGCTTATAATCAATATCTATTGACAAGCAGTATTGGCTGACTCTACACGACTCTACTGCGGCCATTGCGTTTTTTAAGTACACCACCTGTCTTCTGCATAGCCTACTTGTGAGTCACTTAGCGTAAAAGCCTCTCCTAAACGAGAGACTTAATGCATGCGGGTTTAGTAAGCAGGCCGTTTGCAGGGATTTCTCCATTCCCTTGTTAAGTGTAACGGGTCTGATTAGAAAGCCTGTATGTTATGGCGGTTTCTTCCCTCATGTCTCACCTGGTTTGGGTTTGGGTTTGAGCGGGGCCTTGGTTGCTGGGACTTTAGGAGGAACCTTAGAAGGAGCCTTGGTGGTGGTAATCTTGTCACCCTCTCCAAAGAAATCTGACAGGTCCAGGTCTGAAGAACACAACATCAAAATGACCGAAGTCAGTACAGTCAAACCACGGCTAGATTGGATACACGTTAAGACAAAGCCCGTATATGACATACTTATTATTGCCTACCTGCTTAAGAGATTATTTGCCTGCTTTATGCCCGTACACCTATAGGTCTTTGTCATTGGTCTAAATTTGCACTAGGAATTATTTTCATGCACATGGTAAGTAGCCCTTTAGTACATACAGTGTCTTCAGAAAGTATTCACACAGAGATGAGCCAAGGGACCAACTTCAGGGAGAAAACGGAATTAACAAAATACGCTTGTGGCCATACCACCCTGAACACGCCTGCTCAGGGTCGAGCCTGATTAGTTCTGGGAGAAAAAGAAAGGAGAAGAAAAAGTATGTATTCACACCATTTAACTTTTTTCACATTTTGTTGTGTTAAAGCCTGGATTTTTTTTGTCACCGACTGGCCCGCACACAAAATTCCAAAATGTCAAAGTGGAATGATGTTTTTAGACATTGTTATGGCAAGCCTAAATACGTTCAGGAGTAAAAGTCTGCTTAACAAGTCACATAATAAGTTGCATGGACTCTGTGTGCAATAATAGTGTTTAACATGATTTTGGAATGACTACCTCATCTCAGTACCCCACACATACAATTATCTGTGAATTTCAAACACAGATTCAATCACAAAGGCCAGGGAGGTTTTCCAATGCCTCGCAAAGGGCACCTATTGGTAGATAGGTTAAAAAAAAAGCATAGTGAAGTTATTAATTACACTTTGGATGGTGTAGCAATACATCCAGTCACTACAAAGATACAGGTGTCCTTCCTAACTCAGTTGCCGGAGAGCAAGGAAACCACTCAGAGATTTCACCATGAGGACAATAGTGACTTTAAAACATTTACAGAGTTTAATGGCTGTGATAGGAGAAAACTGAGGATGGATCAACGACATTGTAGTTACTCCAGAATACTATCCTAAATGACAGAGTGAAAAGAATGAAGCGTGTACAGAATAAAAATATTCAAAAATGTACGTCCTGTTTGCAATAAGGCACTAAAGTAAAATTGCAAAAGATGTGGCAAAGAAATTAACTTTATGTCCTGAATACGCTGGGAGACAAATTCACCTTTCAGCAGGATGATAACCTAAAACACAAGGTCATATATACACTGGAGTTGCTTACCAAGACGATGTTGAATGTTCCTGAGTAGCCTAGTTACAGTTTTGACCTAAATCAACTTCAAAATCTTTGGCAAGACTTGAAAATGGCTGTCTAGCAATGATCAATAACCAACTTGACAAAGCTTGAAGAATTTTTTGAAGAAAAATGTGCAATAATTGTACAATCCAGGTGTGCAAAGCTCTTAAGAGACTTACCCAGAAAGACTCACAGCTGTAATCGCTGCCTAAGGTGATTCTAACATGTATTGACTCAAGGTTGTGAATACCTAAGTAAATGAGATAATTCTGTATTTAACTTTCAATAAATTTGCTAATATTTCTAAAAACATGTTTTCACTTTGTCATTATGGGGTATTGTGTGTAGATGGTTGAGAAAATATATATATTTAATCCATTTTGAATTCAGGCTGTAACACAACAAACTGTGGAATAAGTCAAAGGGTATGAATACTTCTGAAGGCACTGTAGCTACAGTAGAGGGTAAAGGTATTTTTAAATATATGGATTCAAAGTACATATTGGCATGTTTAAACCATAGATTATTGTGATTACTAAGAAGTGGTATGTGTTAATTGTAACGGTGGCCAAGGTGCTGGGGATCAGAAGTGCCAGTGCAAGGGAGTAGTCCAGGAGGTGTCGTATGCTGAGACAGTGAAGAAAGTAGAGGAAAGAGGGGTCAAGGGGGAAAGATCCTGAGAGGATCCGTGTAAGTAAGTGGATCTGTGCCAGCAAAGAGGGATAGGCCAACAAGTGATAGATGCTTCAGTAAGATTGGCTTCTTAGCATTCATAGCAATGGTTATCAACTGTACTGCAGGGATGGTACGAGAATTGTTTATTTTTTTCCACATTTTCCCTTTCGCCGTTTTTAAATGTCTTTATTTTATTTTGTGGCGCAAATTATAATGTGTTTATCCAAGTCTAGTTGGTGGCGGTAATGCAACATATATGGATGCCAACCGCCGTAAAACCTCATAGAAGAAGAAGTTTACTTTGCAGGTCTGCAGTTTTTAAAATAAACAAAGTCATTTTATAGCTATTTATTTCTCAGTTCCTCTTTTATGCCTTTTAGATGAGAAGGCATCGGCCAGCTTGTCACATTTACGTGTCAGAATTGTGGATTAGCCCCTATCCTTTGGGGTGACCTATGGTTTTAAAAGGTTTTTAGGAGACTGAGGTTCCAGGATGGACTGAATTAACAGCCAGTGATAGTGGCCCTCGAGCAGATACGGTCCTGAGGATGCAGACCGGCAGCAGAGGAGGTCAACTAACCACAGTGGTGCAAGTGTTCCGTTGGAGGAGAGTCCAGGATGGGCAGGAGTAGACAGTTGCTCAGCCCCGAGGAGAGCAGCGGAGCTTGGTATAGGAGCAGCAAGGAACAACCCTTGTTTGGATGGGGTAAATGTTTGCTGCTACTGCCTGGAGAGAGCGCTGGTTCAGGTGTATTTCATTCAGTATGCACAATAGCAAGGTGAAGGTTGGACAGTAATTCACTTAAGGTGAACTCAATGGCAACTACACGGGTGGCTGTTTCTCTTCCTGTCTCACTGACTCAAGCTTTGTGAAACTGGACAAGGCGGAGGGAATGTGAGGGAGAGCCGTAACACTAAGTACTAAATTACTCTTTTTAAACATATGGATTCAAAGTGTGTATTGACATCGTGCAATGTTATTTATGCTCTGTATAAATTCATTCATTTAATCCATTAATCCGCGCTTTCTATCACCGGCAACCTTTTCTGTTGTATTGCACTGCTCATTGGTACAGGTGCCTGCAATGTGTAACCAGGGCTTGTGTTTTCTGGAAAAGGTGTTTCCTGACTGTGGGAGAGCCATCTGTTTTGGCCAGCAGTCATGTGCGTTTACTTAGTAACGACCCTGAGACACTACAGCCACCTGGCGTCCGCCATTGCCATGAGCCATCAAGGGAATTCTTCCTTTGAACTCATTGAAGGCTGCTGTAAAACAACGCTCTGTGTTGCAGGTAGAATGTCACATTGACGCCGGCGCTGAGGTCAAAGCAACGCGACATCTATAGTGGAGCGGAAGTGTAAATCAGCTGTTTTTTAAAAAGTACCTTTAGGACTATTTCTCAGTGCCTCTTTTATGCCTTTTAGATGACAATGTATCAGCCATCTTGGCACACGCAGTATCTGTATTCGGCTGATATAGGGAGAATTGCTTATTCTAATATTATAACCTTGTATAATCATTAGCAGAAGATACACTACATCCTTATTAGTAGTCTTTCAAGTGGTCAATAGCGGCTTAAATGCCTGCCAATTTAAAAATGGTAATAAATTAGGAGCATTGTGCTTACTCATGTAAGCCCAGTATCTACGGTACAGGCAGATATAATCAATAACAGAGAAAGTCCATATCTAGATGAATCAGTGAATCTGCGATCGTTTACCTGCTCCCGATGGAACCGGTTTGGGTTTCGGTGTGGCTGCCGCTGCTGAGGAAAAGAGAAGAGGACGATGTTACACAGAATGTACAGCTTCGTCCTCAAACGCGGGAAATCGGGGTTAGAATAAATCATTGTCAGTTCAGGAAGTAAACTGACATTTCAAATGCAGTTAAACCTCAATGCTTCTGTGTGAGAAACAATTGGAATTTCAGTTTACTTCCTGAACTGACTGTATGGATATGGAATGGACTCAAACCCTGTTAGAAAAACATTGTCAACCGAATGCGTTGTTCGTGACTTCGTCGTAATAAATGTAGGATTCCATAGACCGAAAGCATGAATCCAGGTTTTGCCAGAAATAGAAAAAGACAGCAGCAAGTCTAATATGAATATGAATATGAATACGGTATTGTCTTTCTGTACTTACGCGCTTTAGTGACATCGCCATCATCCAAGGCATCAGACAGGTCAAAGTCACCAAACTCCTGGGACAGGACTGCAATACAGGAAGGGTGGAAGGAAGGGAGGGAGAAGCGCGGAGGGTTTTTACACAATCCATTGCGGAGAAAAGGACAGGAACTTTGCTCTAGTCACCCTGTACATGTGACCATTAAACAATCGGAATCAAATATTTTGCTACCCCAAGTCCCCACATCAGTGATTCTGCTACTCTATCTACACCAATGCGTTACAATCTTTCCATACGACAGCCATAATGATGCGGTATATAACATGTGCACAACACATTAGTTCTGAGTGCAGCAACACTACCAACCAGACCTGGGTTCAAATACTATTTGAAATCTCTCAAACACATCGAGCGGTTGCACTAGCCTGCCTGGAGTGTCAGGCGAGGCAGGGTTTTTAACAGGTAAGTTCAATAGTTCAGGTAAAGTACTTGAAATGATTTCAAATAGCATTTGAACCCAGCTCTGCAGCCAACCCATCTTTCTTTGCAGTGTAGTGAAGGATGCATTGCGTTCTGTCAGATCTAGATATCAACTGAGATGGCCGGCTCTGGTCAAAAGTAGTACACTTGAAAGGTAATAGGGTGTTAATTTGCGACACAACCCATGACAGACTCCAATGCATTCCTCCTGCACATGGGACAGAATAGCTATTGTGTCCATGTAGTGACACACACACACACACACACACACATCTTTTTTTCAAAATGTTCTTGCTACAATGAGTGATCATGAAAGATCTCAAAAAGCCCATAAGGGGTTTTGCCCTCCAACAAAATAATTTGGAACGTTTTCAATCAGGGCAGATACAATCTGTGTGTCTCATTATCATCAGACGGGTCAAAGGTTATCTCTAGCAGGGCTAAGTGGAAGTAGGAGGAAGCTGTCCCTCTACTGGTCTAAGGTCTGTTCCTAATTGTGCACCCTAATGGTGCTGGGTTAGGCTTCAGGGAAAAATAAGATGATCCTAGATCTGTGTCTACAGGCACCTACTACCCTTCTAAACACTTACAGTGCAATTTATGTAATGATCGTTATGAAACTGCTGCATTTCCTGTGTTTCTTAGTGAAATTCATTAGGAGGCATGTTAGCGTAAGGTAGCAAGCATCCTGTTTCTAATCATATCTGTAAGGGCCAGAGAGCAGCATTCTACACTGGTCTGAGAAGGGAACTATCCTAGCACACGCACACACACGCGCGCACACACACACACACACACACACACACACACACTGGTCTGAGAGAGGAAGCAGAAACACAGACTCAGCTAACCCTACTAGCCAAGTACTGAAGGCTCAATCTTTAAACCAGGAATAATGTTGGTCAACCCAGAACTAAAGTCTTGTGTAATTTGTCAGCCGCTCGATTAAGTTCGAGGTCTATACTGTATGTGCTCCACCCTCTCTCGTTGCAAGTCGCACCCTCTCTCCTCCCCTTCCGAAATTAGAAAGATGCTTAGCACCAAGAACACAGAGTAGCCACACTTGCCTAGTTACACACTCACATGCATGCAATGCACACACACTCACGCAAACACACAGACACTGCTGCCCTCTCCCTGTCCCTTCTGAGATCTGGCAGGCAACTTGTGGGTGACACTGGCTGGTAACTCTAAAAATAGATTCAAGGCTAAGAAGACCACTGTCTATGTGACTGTGTGACTGCAGGCCAGGCTGGGTCGCCATGCACCTCTGCAGCACAGCCATGGTTCAATTATTAATAGGGCCCTAACTAATAATATGACTTTCATTATTGCAATTTATTAGCTATGGCTATTGCTATTAGTATGCTATAACATAGCTTTTATTCTGCATAGTATTCAGCTCTATTTCTATTGCTACGCTATCATTATTTATAGGACTTATAGCTATGTAGGCTATCTCCCACCCGGGGTGTAAGGATATTTGTCCAGCCCTGCTATAGAGGAAAAACGACATTTGAAATGATGTAGATTGTCATAGGAATTTTGTGTGTGCGGATTCCATACGAGCTTGGTGACGACCTCAGAAGCAACCACATGACTTCTGACCATCGCTCTCTTACTCGTGCGACGCGATCATGCGTAGATGTTCTTCAAGCGCCGATGAAGGCTTGTCCAGCGAACGCCATCGTTTGACCTCCGCTGCTATTTGAAGAACATTTCACCCCCCCCCCCCCCCCCCCCCCCCCCCACATGAATCTTGCTCGTAACAACTAGTTACTTTCTACATCCTAGACATCAACAGTCATCTCTATACCATAGCAGTTAATTAGATATAATTTATCAGGTCAACGCTGAATTCACAATACGAACGGTTGTCTATAGAGACCTGTTTGGATCCCCAGCTGGTGTGTAACAAAGTGAATAAATAATCGATTCCTCTGTTCATTGACGAACACCACATGGCTCTGTCTCGCTGCCGGTCTAGGGGGTTGATCTTATTACTCTTCATTAAGCCAAAAAGAAAGCTGACACACACGCATGTGTGCTCATGCACATACACCCCTCTCCCGTCTCCACAGATCCACCGCACACACCCTTCCTCTCCTCCTCCACAGACACGCACACACAACCCAAACAGCTCTCTTTTTCTCTCTGTCACACACACACACACACACCCATCATCTCCCTCTCCCGAAGAAAATACTGCAGCTAAGGTTATGCCCCCCTCCTTTCCTCCCTCTCTCCCCCCTCCTTCATCCCCTCATCCCACAATCCAAACCCCTCTAGCTAAAAATGAGCCAAGTACGCACTAATCTGTGAAGGGTGGCAGAGCTGGCAGACTGAACTTTAAACATGCAGGGGTTTGTCCCAAATGGCACCCTATCCCTACATAGCATAGAGTACCATTTGGGACAGATCATTCAGATCATTAATGCAGTAATAATCTGAATAGAACAGAATAGGACTTGAGGACTCGACAGGTCTCATTGTCTCACAATGACACGCTCAGTGTGTGTGTGCGCGCGTGCGTGTGCCTGCGTCTGTGTGGAGGGAGGACACTGGCACCCTCGAGGTTTGAACCTGCACCTGCCATGATGGAGAGAACGAAAGACACTCCACTCACTGAACGAGACCGTAGCTCCTTAGCTCCTTAGCTCACAATCTAACCATTCAATCAAAAACCATGCTGTCTTGTGAGTGTATCCTAACTGCCTAAGGGATCCAGCAAAAATGTTAACTGGACTACAAATTACTTTCAGACAATCATCATCAATAGCTAATTTGCATATCTCTTTATTTAATTAATCCATCGTTAGTGATAAACAAAGACAATATTACCCTTTAAAAATCCATCCATATTACCCCCAGAATAACGCCTATATCAATCCTGAATATTAGTTCTTATTGTCTTGCCTGTAAGATGAATTCTATTGATCATACTGACTGTTATGTGACTAGACTGCAACGAAATCAGCATCTCGGGGAACGTTTTTCCACCCCACATCTTCACATAAAGCTTCCTCTTGTTTGATTAATTCGAATATTCACCTCGACAAAAGCGTGATTAGAACGTGATTCATTTGGGTCCTGGAATCAAACATATGGAACATTAGTTCGCAGCCAGACTGGCTGGTCAATATGGCTCTAAGTCCAAACCAGACTAACGTAGCAGGCTACATACAGGCATGACTGGGTAGTTAGGCTAAAACATATGTTAGACCGCAACGCGTAACTATGCAATAACCCTGTCTCGATCGTAGGCTAATGAACTATGCAGCGGTGAGTTGCTGCTGCCCGTGTACCGTTATTCTCTTTAGAATAAAGAAATTGGGCCTACTGGTTACAAACAACAGACCGAGGCAACAAAAAACTGATGAACTATGCAATAGCGTGAACTGCAACAAAGAAGAGAGAGAGGGGTTGGGCGAAACGCTTACCTTTCACAGCAAGCAGCGAGACCACCAGAAAGATCGACCATGCCGAAAATGTGCCCATGTTTGAAATTCGTCCGTCCGGTGTTGAATCGACACTGGTTCTGAAGCGAGTGATACAATAACTTTACACTGTAACCATAAATCGACGTATATTTTATCCGTGAGTCTGGTTGCTGCAATCTAACAGTTTTTTGTTAGTTTGATCTACAAAAAATATTTATTTGTGGCGGCACCCGTGCGACAGTGGCAAACAGTTTGCTGCAACTGAACCCAAAAGTCTGCAGTGCGAATATGGCGCTGTGCGCTGGTGGAGAAACGACGGGGTGGTAGGTTGGCGCAGCAGCACAAGCCACAGCGTGGTGGAATCATACGTTACAACGGCGGCGTAGGGCGGTTCCTTTCAGGTTATTACAGATGCAGACAGACACACAGACACCGTGGTGATTTAAATCCCGTTATTTTCTATTCCAATTGTGTAAATGCCATATGACATATTCAGGAATCTCGTGTAGGCTTGTTTTTTTAGTGAGGGTGTGTAATAGACTATGCATGATGTTTAACTTTCATTCGCCTACAGCTATTACAGAGGCAGACAGACGCACACACACACAAATGCAGGCAGGCAGAGAGCAGACAGACACACAGACACAGTGGTGATTTAAAACCCGCACCTTATTTCCTATTTTAATGTCGAAAAAGGCCTATAATAGTTCCATATTGCATATTCTGGAAAGGCCTGTAGGCTAGGTTTTTAGTGAGGTTGTGTAGGCTAATAGAGAATTATTTATGATCTTAAACTTTAATTTGCATCCAGCTATTACAGAGGCAGGCAGACAGACAGATAGGCAGACAGATAGGCAGACAGATAGGCAGACAGACAGGCAGGCAGGCAGGCAGGCAGGCAGGCATGCAGACACATTGGTGGTGATATAAATTCCATTTCCCTTTCCAATGGCAAAAAAAGTTGATGATAGTGCCATATTGCATATTCAGGAAAGGCCTCTAGCTTGGTTTTAAATGGTGTGTAATAGACACTGCATGATGTAGAAGTTGAATTTGCCCTAAAGCTAGACTACAGCTGCTGAATGATGTAGAAGTTTAATTACTCAACAGAGTACAGCTGCTGTAGGATGTAGAAGTTTAATTACTCTACAGACTACAGCTGCTGCATGATGTAGAAGTTTAATTACTCTACAGACTACAGCTGCTGCAGGATGTAGAAGTTGAAACACCCTATAGACTACAGCTGCTGAATGATGCAGAAGTTGATTTACCCTACAGACTACAGCTGCTGAATGCTGTAGAAGTTGAATTACCCTACAGACTACAGCTGCTGACTGATGTAGAAGATGAATTACCCTACAGACTACACTGCTGCAGGATGTAGAAGTTGAACTACCCTACAGACTACAGCTGCTGCAGGATGTAGAGGTTGATTTACCCTACAGACTACACTGCTGCAGGATGTAGAAGTTGAATTACCCTACAGACTACAGCTGCTGAATGATGTAGAAGTTGAATTACCCTACAGACTACAGCTGCTGAATGATGTAGAGGTTGATTTACCCTACAGACTACACTGCTGCAGGATGTAGAAGTTGAATTACCCTATGGACTACATCTGCTGAATTATGTAGAAATTGAATAACCCTACAGACTACACTGCTAAATGATGTAGAAGTTGATTTAACCTACAGACTACACTGCTGCAGGATGTAGAATTTGAATTACCCTACAGACTACAGCTGCTGAATGATGTAGAAGTTGAATTACCCTACAGATTACACTGCTGCAGGATCTAGAAGTTGAATTACCCTACAGACTCCAGCTGCTGAATGATGTAGAAGTTTATTTACCCTACAGACTACACTGCTGAATGATGTAGAAGTTGAATTACCCTACAGACTACAGCTGCTGAATGCTGTAGAAGTTGAATTACCCTACAGGCTACAGCTGCTGACTGATGTAGACGTTGAATTACCCTACAGACTACACTGCTGCAGGATGTAGAAGTTGAATTACTCTACAGACTACAGCTGCTGAATGATGTAGAAGTTGAATTACCCTACAGACTCCAGCTGCTGAATGATGTAGAAGTTTATTTACCCTACAGACTACACTGCTGAATGATGTAGAAGTTGATTTAACCTACAGACTACACTGCTGCAGGATGTAGAATTTGAATTACCCTATAGACTACAGCTGCTGAATGATGTAGAAGTTGAATTACCAAACAGACTACACTGCTGCAGGATGTAGAAGTTGAAACACCCTATAGACTACAGCTGCTGAATGATGCAGAAGTTGATTTACCCTACAGACTACAGCTGCTGAATGATGCAGAAGTTGAATTACCCTACAGACTACAGCTGCTGAATGCTGTAGAAGTTGAATTACCCTACAGGCTACAGCTGCTGACTGATGTAGAAGTTGAATTACCCTACAGACTACACTGCTGCAGGATGTAGAAGTTGAATTACCCTACAGACTACAGCTGCTGAATGATGTAGAAGTTGAATTACCCTACAGACTACAGCTGCTGAATAATGTAGAAGTTGAATTACCCTACAGACTACAGCTGCTGCAGGATGTAGAAGTTGAATTACTCTATAGACTACAGCTGCTGTAGGATGGAGAAGTTGAATTACCCTACAGACTACAGCTGCTGAATAATGTAGAAGTTGAATTACCCTACAGACTACAGCTGCTGCAGGATGTAGAAGTTGATTTACTCTATAGACTACAGCTGCTGTAGGATGGAGAAGTTGAATTACCCTACAGACTACAGCTGCTGAATGATTTAGAAGTTGAATTACCCTACATACTACAGCTGCTGCAGGATGTAGAAGTTGAATTACCCTACAGACTACAGCTGCTGAATGATGTAGAAGTTGAATTACCAAACAGACTACACTGCTGCAGGATGTAGAAGTTGAATTACCCTACAGACTACACTGCTGCAGGATGTAGAAGTTGAATTACCCTACAGACTACAGCTGCTGAATCATGTAGAAGTTGAATTACCCTACAGACTACAGCTGCTGAATGATGTAGAAGTTGAATTACCCTACAGACTACACTGCTGCGGGATGTAGAAGTTGAATTACCCTACAGACTACAGCTGCTGAATGATCCAGAAGTTGAATTACCCTGCAGACTACAGCTGCTGAATGGTGTAGAATTTGAATTACCCTACAGACTACAGCTGCTGCGTGCTGTAGAAGTTGAATTACCCTACTGACTACAGCTGCTGAATGATGTAGATGTTGAATTACGCTACAGACTACAGCTGCTGAGTGATGTAGAAGTTGAATTACTCTACAGACTACAGCAGCTGCAGGATGTAGAAGTTGAATTACTCTACAGACTACAGATGCTGAATGATATAGAAGTTGAATTACCCTACAGACTACAGCAGCTGCAGGATGTCGAAGTTGAGTTACCCTACAGACTACAGCTGCTGAATGATGTAGAAGTTGAATTACCCTACAGACTACAGCTAATGAATTATGTAGAAGTTGAATTACCCTACAGACTACACTGCTGCAGGATGTCGAAGTTGAATTACTCTCCAGACTACAGCTGCTGAATGATATAGAAGTTGAATTACCCTACAGACTACAGCTGCTGAATGATGTAGAAGTTGAATTACCCTACAGACTACAGCTGCTGAATGATGTAGAAGTTGATTTACCCTACGTACTACAGCTGCTGAATGATGTAGAAGTTGAATTACCCTACAGAATACAGCTGCTAAATGATGTAGAAGTTGAATTACCCTACAGACTACAGATGCTGAATGATGTAGAAGTTGAATTACCCTACAGACTACAGATGCTGAATGATGTAGAAGTTGAATTACTCTACAGACGTTACTGCTGCAGGATGTAGAAGTTGAATTACTCTACAGACTACAGCTGCTGAATGATGTAGAAGTTGAATTACCCTACAGACTACACTGCTGCAGGATGTAGAATTTGAATTACCCTACAGACTACAGCTGCTGAATTATGTAGAAGTTGAATTACCCTACAGATTACACTGCTGCAGGATCTAGAAGTTGAATTACCCTACAGACTACAGCTGCTGAATAATGTAGAAGTTGAATTACCCTACAGACTACAGCTGCTGAATGATGCAGAAGTTGAATTACCCTACAGACTTCAGCTTCTGAATGGTGTAGAAGTTGAATTACTCTACAGACTACAGCAGCTGCAGGATGTAGAAGTTGATTTACCATACAGACTACAGCAGCTGAATAATGTAGAAGTTTATTTACCCTACAGACTACACTGCTGAATGATGTAGAAGTTGATTTAACCTACAGACTACACTGCTGCAGGATGTAGAATTTGAATTACCCTATAGACTACAGCTGCTGAATGATGTAGAAGTTGAATTACCAAACAGACTACACTGCTGCAGGATGTAGAAGTTGAAACACCCTATAGACTACAGCTGCTGAATGATGCAGAAGTTGATTTACCCTACAGACTACAGCTGCTGAATGATGCAGAAGTTGAATTACCCTACATACTACACTGCTGCAGGATGTAGAAGTTGAATTACCCTACAGACTACAGCTGCTGAATGATGTAGAAGTTGAATTACCCTACAGACTACAGCTGCTGAATAATGTAGAAGTTGAATTACCCTACAGACTACAGCTGCTGCAGGATGTAGAAGTTGAATTACTCTACAGACTACAGCTGCTGTAGGATGGAGAAGTTGAATTACCCTACAGACTACAGCTGCTGAATAATGTAGAAGTTGAATTACCCTACAGACTACAGCTGCTGCAGGATGTAGAAGTTGAATTACTCTATAGACTACAGCTGCTGTAGGATGGAGAAGTTGAATTACCCTACAGACTCCAGCTGCTGAATGATTTAGAAGTTGAATTACCCTACATACTACAGCTGCTGCAGGATGTAGAAGTTGAATTACCCTACAGACTACAGCTGCTGAATGATGTAGAAGTTGAATTAACAAACAGACTACACTGCTGCAGGATGTAGAAGTTGAAACACCCTACAGACTACACTGCTGCAGGATGTAGAAGTTGAATTACCCTACAGACTACAGCTGCTGAATGATGTAGAAGTTGAATTACCCTACAGACTACAGCTGCTGAATGATGTAGAAGTTGAATTACCCTACAGACTACACTGCTGCGGGATGTAGAAGTTGAATTACCCTACAGACTACAGCTGCTGAATGATCCAGAAGTTGAATTACCCTGCAGACTACAGCTGCTGAATGGTGTAGAAGTTGAATTACCCTACAGACTACAGCTGCTGAATGATGTAGAAGTTGAATTACCCTACAGACTACAGCTGCTGCGTGCTGTAGAAGTTGAATTACCCTACAGACTACAGCTGCTGAATGATGTAGAAGTTGAAATACCCTACAGACTACAGCTGCTGAATGATGTAGAAGTTGAATTACCCTACAGACTACAGCTGCTGAATAATGTAGAAGTTGATTTACCCTACAGACTACAGCTGCTGCAGGATGTAGAAGTTGAATTACTCTATAGACTACAGCTGCTGTAGGATGGAGAAGTTGAATTACCCTACAGACTACAGCTGCTGAATAATGTAGAAGTTGAATTACCCTACAGACTACAGCTGCTGCAGGATGTAGAAGTTGAATTACTCTATAGACTACAGCTGCTGTAGGATGGAGAAGTTGAATTACCCTACAGACTACAGCTGCTGAATGATTTAGAAGTTGAATTACCCTACAGACTACAGCTGCTGAATGATGTAGAAGTTGAATTACCCTACAGACTACAGCTGCTGCGTGCTGTAGAAGTTGAATTACCCTACAGACTACAGCTGCTGAATGATGTAGAAGTTGAAATACCCTACAGACTACAGCTGCTGAATGATGTAGAAGTTGAATTACCCTACAGACTACAGCTGCTGAATAATGTAGAAGTTGAATTACCCTACAGACTACAGCTGCTGCAGGATGTAGAAGTTGATTACTCTATAGACTACAGCTGCTGTAGGATGGAGAAGTTGAATTACCCTACAGACTACAGCTGCTGAATAATGTAGAAGTTGAATTACCCTACAGACTACAGCTGCTGCAGGATGTAGAAGTTGAATTACTCTATAGACTACAGCTGCTGTAGGATGGAGAAGTTGAATTACCCTACAGACTACAGCTGCTGAATGATTTAGAAGTTGAATTACCCTACATACTACAGCTGCTGCAGGATGTAGAAGTTGAATTACCCTACAGACTACAGCTGCTGAATGATGTAGAAGTTGAATTACCAAACAGACTACACTGCTGCAGGATGTAGAAGTTGAAACACCCTACAGACTACACTGCTGCAGGATGTAGAAGTTGAATTACCCTACAGACTACAGCTGCTGAATGATGTAGAAGTTGAATTACCCTACAGACTACAGCTGCTGAATGATGTAGAAGTTGAATTACCCTACAGACTACACTGCTGCGGGATGTAGAAGTTGAATTACCCTACAGACTACAGCTGCTGAATGGTGTAGAAGTTGAATTACCCTACAGACTACAGCTGCTGAATGATGTAGAAGTTGAATTACCCTACAGACTACAGCTGCTGCGTGCTGTAGAAGTTGAATTACCCTACTGACTACAGCTGCTGAATGATGTAGACGTTGAATTACGCTACAGACTACAGCTGCTGAGTGATGTAGAAGTTGAATTACTCTACAGACTACAGCAGCTGCAGGATGTAGAAGTTGAATTACCCTACAGACTACAGATGCTGAATGATATAGAAGTTGAATTACCCTACAGACTACAGCAGCTGCAGGATGTCGAAGTTGAGTTACCCTACAGACTACAGCTGCTGAATGATGTAGAAGTTGAATAACCCTACAGACTACAGCTAATGAATTATGTAGAAGTTGAATTACCCTACAGACTACACTGCTGCAGGATGTCGAAGTTGAATTACTCTCCAGACTACAGCTGCTGAATGATATAGAAGTTGAATTACCCTACAGACTACAGCTGCTGAATGATGTAGAAGTTGAATTACCCTACAGACTACAGCTGCTGAATGATGTAGAAGTTGAATTACCCTACGTACTACAGCTGCTGAATGATGTACAAGTTGAATTACCCTACAGAATACAGCTGCTGAATGATGTAGAAGTTGAATTACCCTACAGACTACAGATGCTGAATGATATAGAAGTTGAATTACTCTACAGACGTTACTGCTGCAGGATGTAGAAGTTGAATTACCCTATGGACTACATCTGCTGAATTATGTAGAAATTGAATAACCCTACAGACTACACTGCTGCAGGATGTAGAAGTTGAATTACTCTACAGACTACAGCTGCTGAATGATGTAGAAGTTGAATTACCCTACAGACTCCAGCTGCTGAATGATGTAGAAGTTTATTTACCCTACAGACTACACTGCTGAATGATGTAGAAGTTGATTTAACCTACAGACTACACTGCTGCAGGATGTAGGATTTGAATTACCCTACAGACTACACTGCTGAATGATGTAGAAGTTGATTTAACCTACAGACTACAGCTGCTGAATTATGTAGAAGTTGAATTACCCTACAGATTACACTGCTGCAGGATCTAGAAGTTGAATTACCCTACAGACTACAGCTGCTGTAGGATGTAGAAGTTGAATTACCCTACAGACTACAGCTGCTGAATGATGCAGAAGTTGAATTACCCTACAGACTTCAGCTTCTGAATGGTGTATAAGTTGAATTACTCTACAGACTACAGCTGCTGTAGGATGTAGAAGTTGAATTATCCTACAGACTACAGCTGCTGTAGGATGTATAAGTTGAATTACTCTACAGACTACAGCTGCTGTAGGATGTAGAAGTTGAATTACTCTACAGACTACAGCTGCTGTAGGATGTAGAAGTTGAATTACCCTACAGACTACAGCTGCTGAATGATGTAGAAGTTGATTTACCCTACAGATTACAGCAGCTGCAGGATGTCGAAGTTGAATTACCCTACAGACTACACTGCTGAATGATCTAGAAGTTGGATTACCATACAGACTACAGCTGCTGAATGATGCAGAAGTTGAATTACCCTACAGACTACAACTGCTGAATGATGTAGAAGTTGAATTACCATACAGACTACAGCTGCTGAATGCTGTAGAAGTTGAATTACCCTACAGACTACAGCTGCTGTAGGATGTAGAAGTTGAATTACCCTACAGACTACAGCTGCTGAATTATGTAGAAGTTGAATTACCCTACAGATTACAGCAGCTGCAGGATGTAGAAGTTGAATTACCCTACCGACTACAGCTGTTGAATGATGTAGAAGTTGATTTACCCTACAGACTACAGATGCTGAATGATATAGAAGTTGAATTACCCTACAGACTACAGCTGCTGCAGGATGTCGAAGTTGAATTACCCTACAGACTACAGCTGCTGAATGATGTAGAAGTTGAATTACCCTACAGACTACAGCTGCTGAATGATGTAGAAGTTGAATTACCCTACAGACTACACTGCTGCAGGATGTCGAAGTTGAATTACTCTCCAGACTACAGCTGCTGAATGATATAGAAGTTGAATTACCCTACAGACTACAGCTGCTGAATGATGTAGAAGTTGAATTACCCTACAGACTACAGCTGCTGAATGATGTAGAAGTTGAATTACCCTACAGACTACAGATGCTGCATGCTGTAGAAGTTGAATTACCCTACAGACTACAGCTGCTGAATGATGTAGAAGTTGAATTACCCTACAGACTACAGATGCTGCATGCTGTAGAAGTTGAATTACCCTACAGACTACAGCTGCTGAATGATGTAGAAGTTGAATTACCCTACAGACTACAGATGCTGCATGCTGTAGAAGTTGAATTACCCTACGTACTACAGCTGCTGAATGATGTAGAAGTTGAATTACCCTACAGACTACAGCTGCTGAATGATGTAGAAGTTGAATTACCCTACAGACTACAGATGCTGAATGATGTAGAAGTTGAATTACCCTACAGACTACAGCTGCTGAATGATGTAGAAGTTGAATTACTCTACAGACTACACTGCTGCAGGATGTAGAAGTTGAATTACCCTACAGACTACAGCTGCTGAATTATGTAGAAGTTGAATTACCCTACAGATTACAGCAGCTGCAGGATGTAGAAGTTGAATTACCCTACCGACTACAGCTGTTGAATGATGTAGAAGTTGATTTACCCTACAGACTACAGATGCTGAATGATATAGAAGTTGAATTACCCTACAGACTACAGCTGCTGCAGGATGTCGAAGTTGAATTACCCTACAGACTACAGCTGCTGAATGATGTAGAAGTTGAATTACCCTACAGACTACAGCTGCTGAATGATGTAGAAGTTGAATTACCCTACAGACTACACTGCTGCAGGATGTCGAAGTTGAATTACTCTCCAGACTACAGCTGCTGAATGATATAGAAGTTGAATTACCCTACAGACTACAGCTGCTGAATGATGTAGAAGTTGAATTACCCTACAGACTACAGCTGCTGAATGATGTAGAAGTTGAATTACCCTACAGACTACAGATGCTGCATGCTGTAGAAGTTGAATTACCCTACAGACTACAGCTGCTGAATGATGTAGAAGTTGAATTACCCTACAGACTACAGATGCTGAATGATATAGAAGTTGAATTACCCTACAGACTACAGATGCTGAATGATATAGAAGTTGAATTACCCTACAGACTACAGCTGCTGCAGGATGTCGAAGTTGAATTACCCTACAGACTACAGCTGCTGAATGATGTAGAAGTTGAATTACCCTACAGACTACAGCTGCTGAATGATGTAGAAGTTGAATTACCCTACAGACTACACTGCTGCAGGATGTCGAAGTTGAATTACTCTCCAGACTACAGCTGCTGAATGATATAGAAGTTGAATTACCCTACAGACTACAGCTGCTGAATGATGTAGAAGTTGAATTACCCTACAGACTACAGCTGCTGAATGATGTAGAAGTTGAATTACCCTACAGACTACAGATGCTGCATGCTGTAGAAGTTGAATTACCCTACAGACTACAGCTGCTGAATGATGTAGAAGTTGAATTACCCTACAGACTACAGATGCTGCATGCTGTAGAAGTTGAATTACCCTACAGACTACAGCTGCTGAATGATGTAGAAGTTGAATTACCCTACAGACTACAGATGCTGCATGCTGTAGAAGTTGAATTACCCTACGTACTACAGCTGCTGAATGATGTAGAAGTTGAATTACCCTACAGACTACAGCTGCTGAATGATGTAGAAGTTGAATTACCCTACAGACTACAGATGCTGAATGATGTAGAAGTTGAATTACCCTACAGACTACAGCTGCTGAATGATGTAGAAGTTGAATTACTCTACAGACTACACTGCTGCAGGATGTAGAAGTTGAATTACCCTATGGACTACAGCTGCTGAATTATGTAGAAATATAATAACCCTACAGACTACACTGCTGCAGCATGTAGAAGTTGAATTACCCTACAGACTACAACTGCTGAATGATGTAGAAGTTGAATTACCCTACAGACTCCAGCTGCTGAATGATGTAGAAGTTGAATTACCCTACAGACTACAGCTGCTGAATGATGCAGAAGTTGAATTACCCTACAGACTTCAGCTTCTGAATGGTGTAGAAGTTGAATTACTCTACAGACTACAGCTGCTGAATGATATAGAAATTGAATTACCCTACAGATTACACTGCTGCAGGATCTAGAAGTTGAATTACCCTACAGATTACAGCAGCTGCAGGATGTAGAAGTTGAATTACCCTACCGACTACACTGCTGAATGATATAGAAGTTGAATTACCCTACAGACTACAGCAGCTGCAGGATGTCGAAGTTGAATTACCCTACAGACTACACTGCTGCAGGATGTCGAAGTTGAATTACTCTCCAGACTACAGCTGCTGAATGTTGTAGAAGTTGAATTACCCTACAGACTACAGCTGCTGAATGATGTAGAAGTTGAATTACCCTACAGACTACAGATGCTGAATGATGTAGAAGTTGAATTACCCTACAGACTACAGATGCTGAATGATGTAGAAGTTGAATTACCCTACAGACCACAGCTGCTGAATGATGTAGAAGTTGAATTACCCTACAGACTACAGATGCTGTCACACCCTGACCATAGTTTACTTTGTATGTTTCTATGTTTTGGTTGGTCAGGGTGTGATCTGAGTGGGCATTCTATGTTACATGTCTAGTTTGTCCAGTTCTATGTTCGGCCTGATATGGTTCTCAATCAGAGGCAGGTGTTCGTCATTGTCTCTGTTTGGGAACCATATTTAGGTAGCCTGGGTTTCACTGTGTGTTTGTGGGTGATTGTTCCTGTCTATGTGTTTTCACCAGATAGGCTGTTTAGGTTTTCGTTACGTTCATTACGTCCTTTATTTTGTAGTGTTTGTATTGATAAGTGTTTTACGTTTGTTTATTAAAACATGGATCAAAATCTACACGCTGCATTTTGGTCCGATCCTTGTTCTACCTCTTCATCAGAGGAGGAGATCGAAGAAAGCCGTTACAGATGCTGCATGCTGAAGAAAAGTAGCCCTTTCCTGCAGTCAAATGACCTAGTGGCCTCATGGGTGGAATGTTATTTTAGACTGGGTTTCTGTACAGCACTGTGAGATATCAGTAATGTAAGAAGGGATATATAAATACATTTGATTTGATTCATATTTGTAATAATGAATCAACTTTTTTTTTTTTTTTAATAACGCTGAAAATCTGGTGTTTCTATGCCAAACGATTTTGTTGTAGTTCAGTCTTCTGTGATGTATAAAACATTTAATATTGGGATACAAACTACAAATGTAACACATTTCAACTCTATATCTGACATGGTCCAGGTGTCTTCTTTTTTTAAGCCCATCGCCATGTGTGTGAGGTGTGTACTTTTGTCTCAAAGTAGATATGTTGAAGACTACCAAGAAACACTGTGTGACCCTGATTTAACCTACTGCAGTAAAAGGTTGAATTACTCTACAGCTACAGACTACAGCTGCTGCATGATGTAGAAGTGTAATTACTCTACAGCTACAGACTACAGCTGCTGCATGATGTAGAAGTGTAATTACTCTACAGCTACAGACTACAGCTGCTGCATGATGTAGAAGTGTAATTACTCTACAGCTACAGACTACAGCTGCTGCATGATGTAGAAGTGTAATTACTCTACAGCTACAGACTATAGCTGCTGCATGATGTAGAAGTGTAATTACTCTACAGCTACAGAATACAGCTGCTGCATGATGTAGAAGTGTATTTGCTCTACAGCTACAGACTACAGCTGCTGCATGATGTAGAAGTGTAATTACTCTACAGCTACAGAATACAGCTGCTGCATGATGCAGAACTGTAATTACTCTACAGCTACAGACTACAGCTGCTGCATGATGCAGAAGTTGAATTACCTTACAGACTACAGCTGCTGAGGGATGTAGAAGTTGAATTACCCTACAGACTACAGCTGCTGCATGCTGTAGAAGTTGAATTACCCTACAGACTACAGATGCTGAATGATGTAGAAGTTGAATTACCCTACAGACTACAGCTGCTGCGGGATGTAGAAGTTTAATTACCCTACAGGCTACAGCTGCTGCAGGATGTAGAAGTTGAATTACCCTACAGACTACACTGCTGAATGATGTAGAAGTTGAATTAACCTACAGACTACAGCTGCAGCAGGATGTAGAAGTTTAATTACCCTACAGGCTACAGCTGCTGCAGGATGTAGAAGTTGAATTACCCTACAGACTACAGCTACTGAATGATGTAGAAGTTGAATTAACCTACAGACTACAGATGCTGAATGATGTAGAAGTTGAATTACCCTACAGACTACAGCTGCTGCGGGATGTAGAAGTTGAATTACCCTACAGACTACAGCTGCTGCATGCTGTAGAAGTTGAATTACCCTACAGACTACAGATGCTGAATGATGTAGAAGTTGAATTACCCTACAGACTACAGATGCTGCATGCTGAAGAAAAGTAGCCCTTTCCTGCAGTCAAATGACCTAGTGGCCTCATGGGTGGAATGTTATTTTAGACTGGGTTTCTGTACAGCACTGTGAGATATCAGTTGATGTAAGAAGGGATATATAAATACATTTGATTTGATTCATATTTTTAATAATTAATCAACTTTTTTTTTTTTTTTAATAACGCTGAAAATCTGGTGTTTCTATGTCAAACGATTTTGTTGTAGTTCAGTCTTCTGTGATGTATAAAACATTTAATATTGGGATACAAACTACAAATGTAACACATTTCAACTCTATATCTGACATGGTCCAGGTGTCTTCTTTTTTTAAGCCCATCGCCATGTGTGTGAGGTGTGTACTTTTGTCTCAAAGTAGATATGTTGAAGACTACCAAGAAACACTGTGTGACCCTGATTTAACCTACTGCAGTAAAAGGTTGAATTACTCTACAGCTACAGACTACAGCTGCTGCATGATGTAGAAGTGTAATTACTCTACAGCTACAGACTACAGCTGCTGCATGATGTAGAAGTGTAATTACTCTACAGCTACAGACTACAGCTGCTGCATGATGTAGAAGTGTAATTACTCTACAGCTACAGACTACAGCTGCTGCATGATGTAGAAGTGTAATTACTCTACAGCTACAGAATACAGCTGCTGCATGATGTAGAAGTGTAATTACTCTACAGCTACAGACTACAGCTGCTGCATGATGTAGAAGTGTAATTACTCTACAGCTACAGAATACAGCTGCTGCATGATGTAGAACTGTAATTACTCTACAGCTACAGAATACAGCTGCTGCATGATGTAGAAGTGTAATTACTCTACAGCTACAGAATACAGCTGTTGCATGATGTAGAAGTGTAATTACTCTACAGCTACAGAATACAGCTGTTGCATGATGTAGAAGTGTAATTACTCTACAGCTACAGACTACAGCTGCTGCATGATGTAGAAGTGTAATTACTCTACAGCTACAGAATACAGCTGTTGCATGATGTAGAAGTGTAATTACTCTACAGCTACAGAATACAGCTGCTGCATGATGTAGAAGTGTAATTACTCTACAGCTACAGACTACAGCTGCTGCATGATGTAGAAGTGTAATTACTCTACAGCTACAGAATACAGCTGTTGCATGATGTAGAAGTGTAATTACTCTACAGCTACAGAATACAGCTGTTGCATGATGTAGAAGTGTAATTACTCTACAGCTACAGACTACAGCTGCTGCATGATGTAGAAGTGTAATTACTCTACAGCTACAGACTACAGCTGCTGCATGATGTAGAAGTGTAATTACTCTACAGCTACAGAATACAGCTGCTGCATGATGTAGAAGTGTAATTACTCTACAGCTACAGAATACAGCTGTTGCATGATGTAGAAGTGTAATTACTCTACAGCTACAGAATACAGCTGTTGCATGATGTAGAAGTGTAATTACTCTACAGCTACAGAATACAGCTGCTGCATGATGTAGAAGTGTAATTACTCTACAGCTACATAATACAGCTGCTGCATGATGCAGAACTGTAATTACTCTACAGCTACAGACTACAGCTGCTGCATGATGCAGAAGTTGAATTACCTTACAGACTACAGCTGCTGAGTGATGTAGAAGTTGAATTACCCTACAGACTACAGCTGCTGCATGCTGTAGAAGTTGAATTACTCTCCAGACTACAGCTGCTGAATGATGTAGAAGTTGAATTACCCTACAGACTACAGCTGCTGAATGATATAGAAGTTGAATTACCCTACAGACTACAGATGCTGAATGATGTAGAAGTTGAATTACCCTACAGACTACAGCTGCTGCATGCTGAAGAAAAGTAGCCCTTTCCTGCAGTCAAATGACCTAGTGGCCTCATGGGTGGAATGTTATTTTAGACTGGGTTTCTGTACAGCACTGTGAGATATCAGTTGATGTAAGAAGGGATATATAAATACATTTGATTTGATTCATATTTTTAATTATTAATCAACTTTTTTTTTTTTTTAATAACGCTGAAAATCTGGTGTTTCTATGTCAAACGATTTTGTTGTAGTTCAGTCTTCTGTGATGTATAAAACGTTTAATATTGGGATACAAACTACAAATGTAACACATTTCAACTCTATATCTGACATGGTCCAGGTGTCTTCTTTTTTTAAGCCCATCGCCATGTGTGTGAGGTGTGTACTTTTGTCTCAAAGTAGATATGTTGAAGACTACCAAGAAACACTGTGTGACCCTGATTTAACCTACTGCAGTAAAAGGTTGAATTACTCTACAGCTACAGACTACAGCTGCTGCATGATGTAGAAGTGTAATTACTCTACAGCTACAGACTACAGCTGCTGCATGATGTAGAAGTGTAATTACTCTACAGCTACAGACTACAGCTGCTGCATGATGTAGAAGTGTAATTACTCTACAGCTACAGACTACAGCTGCTGCATGATGTAGAAGTGTAATTACTCTACAGCTACAGACTATAGCTGCTGCATGATGTAGAAGTGTAATTACTCTACAGCTACAGAATACAGCTGCTGCATGATGTAGAAGTGTATTTGCTCTACAGCTACAGACTACAGCTGCTGCATGATGTAGAAGTGTAATTACTCTACAGCTACAGAATACAGCTGCTGCATGATGCAGAACTGTAATTACTCTACAGCTACAGACTACAGCTGCTGCATGATGCAGAAGTTGAATTACCTTACAGACTACAGCTGCTGAGGGATGTAGAAGTTGAATTACCCTACAGACTACAGCTGCTGCATGCTGTAGAAGTTGAATTACCCTACAGACTACAGATGCTGAATGATGTAGAAGTTGAATTACCCTACAGACTACAGCTGCTGCGGGATGTAGAAGTTTAATTACCCTACAGGCTACAGCTGCTGCAGGATGTAGAAGTTGAATTACCCTACAGACTACACTGCTGAATGATGTAGAAGTTGAATTAACCTACAGACTACAGCTGCAGCAGGATGTAGAAGTTTAATTACCCTACAGGCTACAGCTGCTGCAGGATGTAGAAGTTGAATTACCCTACAGACTACAGCTACTGAATGATGTAGAAGTTGAATTAACCTACAGACTACAGATGCTGAATGATGTAGAAGTTGAATTACCCTACAGACTACAGCTGCTGCGGGATGTAGAAGTTGAATTACCCTACAGACTACAGCTGCTGCATGCTGTAGAAGTTGAATTACCCTACAGACTACAGATGCTGAATGATGTAGAAGTTGAATTACCCTACAGACTACAGATGCTGCATGCTGAAGAAAAGTAGCCCTTTCCTGCAGTCAAATGACCTAGTGGCCTCATGGGTGGAATGTTATTTTAGACTGGGTTTCTGTACAGCACTGTGAGATATCAGTTGATGTAAGAAGGGATATATAAATACATTTGATTTGATTCATATTTTTAATAATTAATCAACTTTTTTTTTTTTTTTAATAACGCTGAAAATCTGGTGTTTCTATGTCAAACGATTTTGTTGTAGTTCAGTCTTCTGTGATGTATAAAACATTTAATATTGGGATACAAACTACAAATGTAACACATTTCAACTCTATATCTGACATGGTCCAGGTGTCTTCTTTTTTTAAGCCCATCGCCATGTGTGTGAGGTGTGTACTTTTGTCTCAAAGTAGATATGTTGAAGACTACCAAGAAACACTGTGTGACCCTGATTTAACCTACTGCAGTAAAAGGTTGAATTACTCTACAGCTACAGACTACAGCTGCTGCATGATGTAGAAGTGTAATTACTCTACAGCTACAGACTACAGCTGCTGCATGATGTAGAAGTGTAATTACTCTACAGCTACAGACTACAGCTGCTGCATGATGTAGAAGTGTAATTACTCTACAGCTACAGACTACAGCTGCTGCATGATGTAGAAGTGTAATTACTCTACAGCTACAGAATACAGCTGCTGCATGATGTAGAAGTGTAATTACTCTACAGCTACAGACTACAGCTGCTGCATGATGTAGAAGTGTAATTACTCTACAGCTACAGAATACAGCTGCTGCATGATGTAGAACTGTAATTACTCTACAGCTACAGAATACAGCTGCTGCATGATGTAGAAGTGTAATTACTCTACAGCTACAGAATACAGCTGTTGCATGATGTAGAAGTGTAATTACTCTACAGCTACAGAATACAGCTGTTGCATGATGTAGAAGTGTAATTACTCTACAGCTACAGACTACAGCTGCTGCATGATGTAGAAGTGTAATTACTCTACAGCTACAGAATACAGCTGTTGCATGATGTAGAAGTGTAATTACTCTACAGCTACAGAATACAGCTGCTGCATGATGTAGAAGTGTAATTACTCTACAGCTACAGACTACAGCTGCTGCATGATGTAGAAGTGTAATTACTCTACAGCTACAGAATACAGCTGTTGCATGATGTAGAAGTGTAATTACTCTACAGCTACAGAATACAGCTGTTGCATGATGTAGAAGTGTAATTACTCTACAGCTACAGACTACAGCTGCTGCATGATGTAGAAGTGTAATTACTCTACAGCTACAGACTACAGCTGCTGCATGATGTAGAAGTGTAATTACTCTACAGCTACAGAATACAGCTGCTGCATGATGTAGAAGTGTAATTACTCTACAGCTACAGAATACAGCTGTTGCATGATGTAGAAGTGTAATTACTCTACAGCTACAGAATACAGCTGTTGCATGATGTAGAAGTGTAATTACTCTACAGCTACAGAATACAGCTGCTGCATGATGTAGAAGTGTAATTACTCTACAGCTACATAATACAGCTGCTGCATGATGCAGAACTGTAATTACTCTACAGCTACAGACTACAGCTGCTGCATGATGCAGAAGTTGAATTACCTTACAGACTACAGCTGCTGAGTGATGTAGAAGTTGAATTACCCTACAGACTACAGCTGCTGCATGCTGTAGAAGTTGAATTACTCTCCAGACTACAGCTGCTGAATGATGTAGAAGTTGAATTACCCTACAGACTACAGCTGCTGAATGATATAGAAGTTGAATTACCCTACAGACTACAGATGCTGAATGATGTAGAAGTTGAATTACCCTACAGACTACAGCTGCTGCATGCTGAAGAAAAGTAGCCCTTTCCTGCAGTCAAATGACCTAGTGGCCTCATGGGTGGAATGTTATTTTAGACTGGGTTTCTGTACAGCACTGTGAGATATCAGTTGATGTAAGAAGGGATATATAAATACATTTGATTTGATTCATATTTTTAATTATTAATCAACTTTTTTTTTTTTTTAATAACGCTGAAAATCTGGTGTTTCTATGTCAAACGATTTTGTTGTAGTTCAGTCTTCTGTGATGTATAAAACGTTTAATATTGGGATACAAACTACAAATGTAACACATTTCAACTCTATATCTGACATGGTCCAGGTGTCTTCTTTTTTTAAGCCCATCGCCATGTGTGTGAGGTGTGTACTTTTGTCTCAAAGTAGATATGTTGAAGACTACCAAGAAACACTGTGTGACCCTGATTTAACCTACTGCAGTAAAAGGTTGAATTACTCTACAGCTACAGACTACAGCTGCTGCATGATGTAGAAGTGTAATTACTCTACAGCTACAGACTACAGCTGCTGCATGATGTAGAAGTGTAATTACTCTACAGCTACAGACTACAGCTGCTGCATGATGTAGAAGTGTAATTACTCTACAGCTACAGACTACAGCTGCTGCATGATGTAGAAGTGTAATTACTCTACAGCTACAGACTACAGCTGCTGCATGATGTAGAAGTGTAATTACTCTACAGCTACAGAATACAGCTGCTGCATGATGTAGAAGTGTAATTACTCTACAGCTACAGACTACAGCTGCTGCATGATGTAGAAGTGTAATTACTCTACAGCTACAGAATACAGCTGCTGCATGATGTAGAAGTGTAATTACTCTACAGCTACAGACTACAGCTGCTGCATGATGTAGAAGTGTAATTACTCTACAGCTACAGACTACAGCTGCTGCATGATGTAGAAGTGTAATTACTCTACAGCTACAGAATACAGCTGCTGAATGATGTAGAAGTGTAATTACTCTACAGCTACAGACTACAGCTGCTGCATGATGTAGAAGTGTAATTACTCTACAGCTACAGACTACAGCTGCTGCATGATGTAGAAGTGTAATTACTCTACAGCTACAGACTACAGCTGCTGCATGATGTAGAAGTGTAATTACTCTACAGCTACAGACTACAGCTGCTGCATGATGTAGAAGTGTAATTACTCTACAGCTACATAATACAGCTGCTGCATGATGCAGAACTGTAATTACTCTACAGCTACAGACTACAGCTGCTGCATGATGCAGAAGTTGAATTACCTTACAGACTACAGCTGCTGAGTGATGTAGAAGTTGAATTACCCTACAGACTACAGCTGCTGCATGCTGTAGAAGTTGAATTACCCTACAGACTACAGATGCTGAATGATGTAGAATTTGAATTACCCTACAGATGACAGATGCTGAATGATATAGAAGTTGAATTACCCTACAGACTACAGCTGCTGAATGATGTAGAAGTTCAATTACCCTACAGACTACAGATGCTGAATGATGTAGAAGTTGAATTACCCTACAGACTACAGCTGCTGCGGGATGTAGAAGTTGAATTACCCTACAGACTCCAGCTGCTGCATGCTGTAGAAGTTGAATTACCCTACAGACTACAGATGCTGAATGATGTAGAATTTGAATTACCCTACAGACTACAGCTGCTGCATGCTGTAGAAAAGTAGCCCTTTCCTGCAGTCAAATGACCTAGTGGCCTCATGGGTGGAATGTTATTTTAGACTGGGTTTCTGTGCAGCACTGTGAGATATTAGTTGATGTAAGAAGGGATATATAAATACATTTGATTTGATTCATATTTTTAATTATTAATCAACTTTTTTTTTTTTTTAATAACGCTGAAAATCTGGTGTTTCTATGTCAAACGATTTTGTTGTAGTTCAGTCTTCTGTGATGTATAAAACATTTAATATTGGGATACAAACTACAAATATAACACATTTCAACTCTATATCTGACATGGTCCAGGCGTCTTCTTTTTTTAAGCCCATCGCCATGTGTGAGGTGTGTACTTTTGTCTCAAAGTAGATATGTTTAAGACTACCAAGAAACACTGTGTGACCCTGATTTAACCTACTGCAGTAAAAGGTTTAATTACTCTACAGCTACAGACTACAGCTGCTGCATGATGTAGAAGTGTAATTACTCTACAGCTACAGACTACAGCTGCTGCATGATGTAGAAGTGTAATTACTCTACAGCTACAGACTACAGCTGCTGCATGATGTAGAAGTGTAATTACTCTACAGCTACAGACTACAGCTGCTGCATGATGTAGAAGTGTAATTACTCTACAGCTACAGACTACAGCTGCTGCATGATGTAGAAGTGTAATTACTCTACAGCTACAGAATACAGCTGCTGCATGATGTATAAGTGTAATTACTCTACAGCTACAGACTACAGCTGCTGCATGATGTAGAAGTGTAATTACTCTACAGCTACAGAATACAGCTGCTGCATGATGTAGAAGTGTAATTACTCTACAGCTACAGAATACAGCTGCTGCATGATGTAGAAGTGTAATTACTCTACAGCTACAGACTACAGCTGCTGCATGATGTAGAAGTGTAATTACTCTACAGCTACAGAATACAGCTGCTGCATGATGTAGAAGTGTAATTACTCTACAGCTACAGAATACAGCTGCTGTATGATGTAGAACTGTAATTACTCTACAGCTACAGAATACAGCTGCTGCATGATGTAGAAGTGTAATTACTCTACAGCTACAGAATACAGCTGTTGCATGATGTAGAAGTGTAATTACTCTACAGCTACAGAATACAGCTGTTGCATGATGTAGAAGTGTAATTACTCTACAGCTACAGAATACAGCTGTTGCATGATGTAGAAGTGTAATTACTCTACAGCTACAGAATACAGCTGTTGCATGATGTAGAAGTGTAATTACTCTACAGCTACAGAATACAGCTGTTGCATGATGTAGAAGTGTAATTACTCTACAGCTACAGAATACAGCTGCTGCATGATGTAGAAGTGTAATTATTCTACAGCTACATAATACAGCTGCTGCATGATGCAGAACTGTAATTACTCTACAGCTACAGACTACAGCTGCTGCATGATGCAGAAGTTGAATTACCTTACAGACTACAGCTGCTGAGTGATGTAGAAGTTGAATTACCCTACAGACTACAGCTGCTGCATGCTGTAGAAGTTGAATTACTCTCCAGACTACAGCTGCTGAATGATGTAGAAGTTGAATTACCCTACAGACTACAGCTGCTGAATGATATAGAAGTTGAATTACCCTACAGACTACAGATGCTGAATGATGTAGAAGTTGAATTACCCTACAGACTACAGCTGCTGCATGCTGTAGAAAAGTAGCCCTTTCCTGCAGTCAAATGACCTAGTGGCCTCATGGGTGGAATGTTATTTTAGACTGGGTTTCTGTACAGCACTGTGAGATATTAGTTGATGTAAGAAGGGATATATAAATACATTTGATTTGATTCATATTTTTAATAATTAATCAACTTTTTTTTTTTTTTTTAATAACGCTGAAAATCTGGTGTTTCTATGTCAAACGATTTTGTTGTAGTTCAGTCTTCTGTGATGTATAAAACGTTTAATATTGGGATACAAACTACAAATGTAACACATTTCAACTCTATATCTGACATGGTCCAGGTGTCTTCTTTTTTTAAGCCCATCGCCATGTGTGTGAGGTGTGTACTTTTGTCTCAAAGTAGATATGTTGACGACTACCAAGAAACACTGTGTGACCCTGATTTAACCTACTGCAGTAAAAGGTTGAATTACTCTACAGCTACAGACTACAGCTGCTGCATGATGTAGAAGTGTAATTACTCTACAGCTACAGACTACAGCTGCTGCATGATGTAGAAGTGTAATTACTCTACAGCTACAGACTACAGCTGCTGCATGATGTAGAAGTGTATTTACTCTACAGCTACAGACTACAGCTGCTGCATGATGTAGAAGTGTAATTACTCTACAGCTACAGACTACAGCTGCTGCATGATGTAGAAGTGTAATTACTCTACAGCTACAGAATACAGCTGCTGCATGATGTAGAAGTGTAATTACTCTACAGCTACAGACTACAGCTGCTGCATGATGTAGAAGTGTAATTACTCTACAGCTACAGACTACCGCTGCTGCAGGATGTAGAAGTGTAATTACTCTACAGTTACAGACTACCGCTGCTGCATGATGTAGAAGTGTAATTACTCTACAGCTACAGACTACAGCTGCTGCAGGATGTAGAAGTGTATTTACTCTACAGCTACAGACTACAGCTGCTGCATGATGTAGAAGTGTAATTACTCTACAGCTACAGACTACCGCTGCTGCATGATGTAGAAGTGTAATTACTCTACAGCTACAGAATACAGCTGCTGCATGATGTAGAAGTGTAATTACTCTACAGCTACAGAATACAGCTGCTGCATGATGTAGAAGTGTAATTACTCTACAGCTACAGACTACAGCTGCTGCATGATGTAGAAGTGTAATTACTCTACAGCTACAGAATACAGCTGCTGCATGATGTAGAAGTGTAATTACTCTACAGCTACAGAATACAGCTGCTGCATGATGTAGAACTGTAATTACTCTACAGCTACAGAATACAGCTGCTGCATGATGTAGAAGTGTAATTACTCTACAGCTACAGAATACAGCTGTTGCATGATGTAGAAGTGTAATTACTCTACAGCTACAGAATACAGCTGTTGCATGATGTAGAAGTGTAATTACTCTACAGCTACAGAATACAGCTGTTGCATGATGTAGAAGTGTAATTACTCTACAGCTACAGAATACAGCTGCTGCATGATGTAGAAGTGTAATTACTCTACAGCTACATAATACAGCTGCTGCATGATGCAGAACTGTAATTACTCTACAGCTACAGACTACAGCTGCTGCATGATGCAGAAGTTGAATTACCTTACAGACTACAGCTGCTGAGTGATGTAGAAGTTGAATTACCCTACAGACTACAGCTGCTGCATGCTGTAGAAGTTGAATTACTCTCCAGACTACAGCTGCTGAATGATGTAGAAGTTGAATTACCCTACAGACTACAGCTGCTGAATGATATAGAAGTTGAATTACCCTACAGACTACAGATGCTGAATGATGTAGAAGTTGAATTACCCTACAGACTACAGCTGCTGCATGCTGAAGAAAAGTAGCCCTTTCCTGCAGTCAAATGACCTAGTGGCCTCATGGGTGGAATGTTATTTTAGACTGGGTTTCTGTACAGCACTGTGAGATATTAGTTGATGTAAGAAGGGATATATAAATACATTTGATTTGATTCATATTTTTAATAATTAATCAACTTTTTTTTTTTTTTAATAACGCTGAAAATCTGGTGTTTCTATGTCAAACGATTTTGTTGTAGTTCAGTCTTCTGTGATGTATAAAACGTTTAATATTGGGATACAAACTACAAATGTAACACATTTCAACTCTATATCTGACATGGTCCAGGTGTCTTCTTTTTTTAAGCCCATCGCCATGTGTGTGAGGTGTGTACTTTTGTCTCAAAGTAGATATGTTGAAGACTACCAAGAAACACTGTGTGACCCTGATTTAACCTACTGCAGTAAAAGGTTGAATTACTCTACAGCTACAGACTACAGCTGCTGCATGATGTAGAAGTGTAATTACTCTACAGCTACAGACTACAGCTGCTGCATGATGTAGAAGTGTAATTACTCTACAGCTACAGACTACAGCTGCTGCATGATGTAGAAGTGTATTTACTCTATAGCTACAGACTACAGCTGCTGCATGATGTAGAAGTGTAATTACTCTACAGCTACAGACTACAGCTGCTGCATGATGTAGAAGTGTAATTACTCTACAGCTACAGACTACAGCTGCTGCATGATGTAGAAGTGTAATTACTCTACAGCTACAGACTACAGCTGCTGCATGATGTAGAAGTGTAATTACTCTACAGCTACAGACTACAGCTGCTGCATGATGTAGAAGTGTAATTACTCTACAGCTACAGAATACAGCTGCTGCATGATGTAGAAGTGTAATTACTCTACAGCTACAGACTACAGCTGCTGCATGATGTAGAAGTGTAATTACTCTACAGCTACAGAATACAGCTGCTGCATGATGTAGAAGTGTAATTACTCTACAGCTACAGACTACAGCTGCTGCATGATGTAGAAGTGTAATTACTCTACAGCTACAGACTACAGCTGCTGCATGATGTAGAAGTGTAATTACTCTACAGCTACAGACTACAGCTGCTGCATGATGTAGAAGTGTAATTACTCTACAGCTACAGACTACAGCTGCTGCATGATGTAGAAGTGTAATTACTCTACAGCTACATAATACAGCTGCTGCATGATGCAGAACTGTAATTACTCTACAGCTACAGACTACAGCTGCTGCATGATGCAGAAGTTGAATTACCTTACAGACTACAGCTGCTGAGTGATGTAGAAGTTGAATTACCCTACAGACTACAGCTGCTGCATGCTGTAGAAGTTGAATTACTCTCCAGACTACAGCTGCTGAATGATGTAGAAGTTGAATTACCCTACAGACTACAGCTGCTGCATGCTGTAGAAGTTGAATTACCCTACAGACTACAGATGCTGAATGATGTAGAAGTTGAATTACCCTACAGACTACACTGCTGCAGGATGTCGAAGTTGAATTACTCTCCAGACTACAGCTGCTGAATGATATAGAAGTTGAATTACCCTACAGACTACAGCTGCTGAATGATATAGAAGTTGAATTACCCTACAGACTACAGCTGCTGAATGATGTAGAAGTTGAATTACCCTACAGACTACAGATGCTGCATGCTGTAGAAGTTGAATTACCCTACAGACTACAGCTGCTGAATGATGTAGAAGTTGAATTACCCTACAGACTACAGATGCTGCATGCTGTAGAAGTTGAATTACCCTACAGACTACAGCTGCTGAATGATGTAGAAGTTGAATTACCCTACAGACTACAGATGCTGCATGCTGTAGAAGTTGAATTACCCTACGTACTACAGCTGCTGAATGATGTAGAAGTTGAATTACCCTACAGACTACAGCTGCTGAATGATGTAGAAGTTGAATTACCCTACAGACTACAGATGCTGAATGATGTAGAAGTTGAATTACCCTACAGACTACAGCTGCTGAATGATGTAGAAGTTGAATTACTCTACAGACTACACTGCTGCAGGATGTAGAAGTTGAATTACCCTACAGACTACAGCTGCTGAATTATGTAGAAGTTGAATTACCCTACAGATTACAGCAGCTGCAGGATGTAGAAGTTGAATTACCCTACCGACTACAGCTGTTGAATGATGTAGAAGTTGATTTACCCTACAGACTACAGATGCTGAATGATATAGAAGTTGAATTACCCTACAGACTACAGCTGCTGCAGGATGTCGAAGTTGAATTACCCTACAGACTACAGCTGCTGAATGATGTAGAAGTTGAATTACCCTACAGACTACAGCTGCTGAATGATGTAGAAGTTGAATTACCCTACAGACTACACTGCTGCAGGATGTCGAAGTTGAATTACTCTCCAGACTACAGCTGCTGAATGATATAGAAGTTGAATTACCCTACAGACTACAGCTGCTGAATGATGTAGAAGTTGAATTACCCTACAGACTACAGCTGCTGAATGATGTAGAAGTTGAATTACCCTACAGACTACAGATGCTGCATGCTGTAGAAGTTGAATTACCCTACAGACTACAGCTGCTGAATGATGTAGAAGTTGAATTACCCTACAGACTACAGATGCTGAATGATATAGAAGTTGAATTACCCTACAGACTACAGCTGCTGCAGGATGTCGAAGTTGAATTACCCTACAGACTACAGCTGCTGAATGATGTAGAAGTTGAATTACCCTACAGACTACAGCTGCTGAATGATGTAGAAGTTGAATTACCCTACAGACTACACTGCTGCAGGATGTCGAAGTTGAATTACTCTCCAGACTACAGCTGCTGAATGATATAGAAGTTGAATTACCCTACAGACTACAGCTGCTGAATGATGTAGAAGTTGAATTACCCTACAGACTACAGCTGCTGAATGATGTAGAAGTTGAATTACCCTACAGACTACAGATGCTGCATGCTGTAGAAGTTGAATTACCCTACAGACTACAGCTGCTGAATGATGTAGAAGTTGAATTACCCTACAGACTACAGATGCTGCATGCTGTAGAAGTTGAATTACCCTACAGACTACAGCTGCTGAATGATGTAGAAGTTGAATTACCCTACAGACTACAGATGCTGCATGCTGTAGAAGTTGAATTACCCTACGTACTACAGCTGCTGAATGATGTAGAAGTTGAATTACCCTACAGACTACAGCTGCTGAATGATGTAGAAGTTGAATTACCCTACAGACTACAGATGCTGAATGATGTAGAAGTTGAATTACCCTACAGACTACAGCTGCTGAATGATGTAGAAGTTGAATTACTCTACAGACTACACTGCTGCAGGATGTAGAAGTTGAATTACCCTATGGACTACAGCTGCTGAATTATGTAGAAATATAATAACCCTACAGACTACACTGCTGCAGCATGTAGAAGTTGAATTACCCTACAGACTACAACTGCTGAATGATGTAGAAGTTGAATTACCCTACAGACTCCAGCTGCTGAATGATGTAGAAGTTGAATTACCCTACAGACTACAGCTGCTGAATGATGCAGAAGTTGAATTACCCTACAGACTTCAGCTTCTGAATGGTGTAGAAGTTGAATTACTCTACAGACTACAGCTGCTGAATGATATAGAAATTGAATTACCCTACAGATTACACTGCTGCAGGATCTAGAAGTTGAATTACCCTACAGATTACAGCAGCTGCAGGATGTAGAAGTTGAATTACCCTACCGACTACACTGCTGAATGATATAGAAGTTGAATTACCCTACAGACTACAGCAGCTGCAGGATGTCGAAGTTGAATTACCCTACAGACTACACTGCTGCAGGATGTCGAAGTTGAATTACTCTCCAGACTACAGCTGCTGAATGTTGTAGAAGTTGAATTACCCTACAGACTACAGCTGCTGAATGATGTAGAAGTTGAATTACCCTACAGACTACAGATGCTGAATGATGTAGAAGTTGAATTACCCTACAGACTACAGATGCTGAATGATGTAGAAGTTGAATTACCCTACAGACCACAGCTGCTGAATGATGTAGAAGTTGAATTACCCTACAGACTACAGATGCTGTCACACCCTGACCATAGTTTACTTTGTATGTTTCTATGTTTTGGTTGGTCAGGGTGTGATCTGAGTGGGCATTCTATGTTACATGTCTAGTTTGTCCAGTTCTATGTTCGGCCTGATATGGTTCTCAATCAGAGGCAGGTGTTCGTCATTGTCTCTGTTTGGGAACCATATTTAGGTAGCCTGGGTTTCACTGTGTGTTTGTGGGTGATTGTTCCTGTCTATGTGTTTTCACCAGATAGGCTGTTTAGGTTTTCGTTACGTTCATTACGTCCTTTATTTTGTAGTGTTTGTATTGATAAGTGTTTTACGTTTGTTTATTAAAACATGGATCAAAATCTACACGCTGCATTTTGGTCCGATCCTTGTTCTACCTCTTCATCAGAGGAGGAGATCGAAGAAAGCCGTTACAGATGCTGCATGCTGAAGAAAAGTAGCCCTTTCCTGCAGTCAAATGACCTAGTGGCCTCATGGGTGGAATGTTATTTTAGACTGGGTTTCTGTACAGCACTGTGAGATATCAGTAATGTAAGAAGGGATATATAAATACATTTGATTTGATTCATATTTGTAATAATTAATCAACTTTTTTTTTTTTTTTAATAACGCTGAAAATCTGGTGTTTCTATGCCAAACGATTTTGTTGTAGTTCAGTCTTCTGTGATGTATAAAACATTTAATATTGGGATACAAACTACAAATGTAACACATTTCAACTCTATATCTGACATGGTCCAGGTGTCTTCTTTTTTTAAGCCCATCGCCATGTGTGTGAGGTGTGTACTTTTGTCTCAAAGTAGATATGTTGAAGACTACCAAGAAACACTGTGTGACCCTGATTTAACCTACTGCAGTAAAAGGTTGAATTACTCTACAGCTACAGACTACAGCTGCTGCATGATGTAGAAGTGTAATTACTCTACAGCTACAGACTACAGCTGCTGCATGATGTAGAAGTGTAATTACTCTACAGCTACAGACTACAGCTGCTGCATGATGTAGAAGTGTAATTACTCTACAGCTACAGACTACAGCTGCTGCATGATGTAGAAGTGTAATTACTCTACAGCTACAGACTATAGCTGCTGCATGATGTAGAAGTGTAATTACTCTACAGCTACAGAATACAGCTGCTGCATGATGTAGAAGTGTATTTGCTCTACAGCTACAGACTACAGCTGCTGCATGATGTAGAAGTGTAATTACTCTACAGCTACAGAATACAGCTGCTGCATGATGCAGAACTGTAATTACTCTACAGCTACAGACTACAGCTGCTGCATGATGCAGAAGTTGAATTACCTTACAGACTACAGCTGCTGAGGGATGTAGAAGTTGAATTACCCTACAGACTACAGCTGCTGCATGCTGTAGAAGTTGAATTACCCTACAGACTACAGATGCTGAATGATGTAGAAGTTGAATTACCCTACAGACTACAGCTGCTGCGGGATGTAGAAGTTTAATTACCCTACAGGCTACAGCTGCTGCAGGATGTAGAAGTTGAATTACCCTACAGACTACACTGCTGAATGATGTAGAAGTTGAATTAACCTACAGACTACAGCTGCAGCAGGATGTAGAAGTTTAATTACCCTACAGGCTACAGCTGCTGCAGGATGTAGAAGTTGAATTACCCTACAGACTACAGCTACTGAATGATGTAGAAGTTGAATTAACCTACAGACTACAGATGCTGAATGATGTAGAAGTTGAATTACCCTACAGACTACAGCTGCTGCGGGATGTAGAAGTTGAATTACCCTACAGACTACAGCTGCTGCATGCTGTAGAAGTTGAATTACCCTACAGACTACAGATGCTGAATGATGTAGAAGTTGAATTACCCTACAGACTACAGATGCTGCATGCTGAAGAAAAGTAGCCCTTTCCTGCAGTCAAATGACCTAGTGGCCTCATGGGTGGAATGTTATTTTAGACTGGGTTTCTGTACAGCACTGTGAGATATCAGTTGATGTAAGAAGGGATATATAAATACATTTGATTTGATTCATATTTTTAATAATTAATCAACTTTTTTTTTTTTTTTAATAACGCTGAAAATCTGGTGTTTCTATGTCAAACGATTTTGTTGTAGTTCAGTCTTCTGTGATGTATAAAACATTTAATATTGGGATACAAACTACAAATGTAACACATTTCAACTCTATATCTGACATGGTCCAGGTGTCTTCTTTTTTTAAGCCCATCGCCATGTGTGTGAGGTGTGTACTTTTGTCTCAAAGTAGATATGTTGAAGACTACCAAGAAACACTGTGTGACCCTGATTTAACCTACTGCAGTAAAAGGTTGAATTACTCTACAGCTACAGACTACAGCTGCTGCATGATGTAGAAGTGTAATTACTCTACAGCTACAGACTACAGCTGCTGCATGATGTAGAAGTGTAATTACTCTACAGCTACAGACTACAGCTGCTGCATGATGTAGAAGTGTAATTACTCTACAGCTACAGACTACAGCTGCTGCATGATGTAGAAGTGTAATTACTCTACAGCTACAGAATACAGCTGCTGCATGATGTAGAAGTGTAATTACTCTACAGCTACAGACTACAGCTGCTGCATGATGTAGAAGTGTAATTACTCTACAGCTACAGAATACAGCTGCTGCATGATGTAGAACTGTAATTACTCTACAGCTACAGAATACAGCTGCTGCATGATGTAGAAGTGTAATTACTCTACAGCTACAGAATACAGCTGTTGCATGATGTAGAAGTGTAATTACTCTACAGCTACAGAATACAGCTGTTGCATGATGTAGAAGTGTAATTACTCTACAGCTACAGACTACAGCTGCTGCATGATGTAGAAGTGTAATTACTCTACAGCTACAGAATACAGCTGTTGCATGATGTAGAAGTGTAATTACTCTACAGCTACAGAATACAGCTGCTGCATGATGTAGAAGTGTAATTACTCTACAGCTACAGACTACAGCTGCTGCATGATGTAGAAGTGTAATTACTCTACAGCTACAGAATACAGCTGTTGCATGATGTAGAAGTGTAATTACTCTACAGCTACAGAATACAGCTGTTGCATGATGTAGAAGTGTAATTACTCTACAGCTACAGACTACAGCTGCTGCATGATGTAGAAGTGTAATTACTCTACAGCTACAGACTACAGCTGCTGCATGATGTAGAAGTGTAATTACTCTACAGCTACAGAATACAGCTGCTGCATGATGTAGAAGTGTAATTACTCTACAGCTACAGAATACAGCTGTTGCATGATGTAGAAGTGTAATTACTCTACAGCTACAGAATACAGCTGTTGCATGATGTAGAAGTGTAATTACTCTACAGCTACAGAATACAGCTGCTGCATGATGTAGAAGTGTAATTACTCTACAGCTACATAATACAGCTGCTGCATGATGCAGAACTGTAATTACTCTACAGCTACAGACTACAGCTGCTGCATGATGCAGAAGTTGAATTACCTTACAGACTACAGCTGCTGAGTGATGTAGAAGTTGAATTACCCTACAGACTACAGCTGCTGCATGCTGTAGAAGTTGAATTACTCTCCAGACTACAGCTGCTGAATGATGTAGAAGTTGAATTACCCTACAGACTACAGCTGCTGAATGATATAGAAGTTGAATTACCCTACAGACTACAGATGCTGAATGATGTAGAAGTTGAATTACCCTACAGACTACAGCTGCTGCATGCTGAAGAAAAGTAGCCCTTTCCTGCAGTCAAATGACCTAGTGGCCTCATGGGTGGAATGTTATTTTAGACTGGGTTTCTGTACAGCACTGTGAGATATCAGTTGATGTAAGAAGGGATATATAAATACATTTGATTTGATTCATATTTTTAATTATTAATCAACTTTTTTTTTTTTTTAATAACGCTGAAAATCTGGTGTTTCTATGTCAAACGATTTTGTTGTAGTTCAGTCTTCTGTGATGTATAAAACGTTTAATATTGGGATACAAACTACAAATGTAACACATTTCAACTCTATATCTGACATGGTCCAGGTGTCTTCTTTTTTTAAGCCCATCGCCATGTGTGTGAGGTGTGTACTTTTGTCTCAAAGTAGATATGTTGAAGACTACCAAGAAACACTGTGTGACCCTGATTTAACCTACTGCAGTAAAAGGTTGAATTACTCTACAGCTACAGACTACAGCTGCTGCATGATGTAGAAGTGTAATTACTCTACAGCTACAGACTACAGCTGCTGCATGATGTAGAAGTGTAATTACTCTACAGCTACAGACTACAGCTGCTGCATGATGTAGAAGTGTAATTACTCTACAGCTACAGACTACAGCTGCTGCATGATGTAGAAGTGTAATTACTCTACAGCTACAGACTATAGCTGCTGCATGATGTAGAAGTGTAATTACTCTACAGCTACAGAATACAGCTGCTGCATGATGTAGAAGTGTATTTGCTCTACAGCTACAGACTACAGCTGCTGCATGATGTAGAAGTGTAATTACTCTACAGCTACAGAATACAGCTGCTGCATGATGCAGAACTGTAATTACTCTACAGCTACAGACTACAGCTGCTGCATGATGCAGAAGTTGAATTACCTTACAGACTACAGCTGCTGAGGGATGTAGAAGTTGAATTACCCTACAGACTACAGCTGCTGCATGCTGTAGAAGTTGAATTACCCTACAGACTACAGATGCTGAATGATGTAGAAGTTGAATTACCCTACAGACTACAGCTGCTGCGGGATGTAGAAGTTTAATTACCCTACAGGCTACAGCTGCTGCAGGATGTAGAAGTTGAATTACCCTACAGACTACACTGCTGAATGATGTAGAAGTTGAATTAACCTACAGACTACAGCTGCAGCAGGATGTAGAAGTTTAATTACCCTACAGGCTACAGCTGCTGCAGGATGTAGAAGTTGAATTACCCTACAGACTACAGCTACTGAATGATGTAGAAGTTGAATTAACCTACAGACTACAGATGCTGAATGATGTAGAAGTTGAATTACCCTACAGACTACAGCTGCTGCGGGATGTAGAAGTTGAATTACCCTACAGACTACAGCTGCTGCATGCTGTAGAAGTTGAATTACCCTACAGACTACAGATGCTGAATGATGTAGAAGTTGAATTACCCTACAGACTACAGATGCTGCATGCTGAAGAAAAGTAGCCCTTTCCTGCAGTCAAATGACCTAGTGGCCTCATGGGTGGAATGTTATTTTAGACTGGGTTTCTGTACAGCACTGTGAGATATCAGTTGATGTAAGAAGGGATATATAAATACATTTGATTTGATTCATATTTTTAATAATTAATCAACTTTTTTTTTTTTTTTAATAACGCTGAAAATCTGGTGTTTCTATGTCAAACGATTTTGTTGTAGTTCAGTCTTCTGTGATGTATAAAACATTTAATATTGGGATACAAACTACAAATGTAACACATTTCAACTCTATATCTGACATGGTCCAGGTGTCTTCTTTTTTTAAGCCCATCGCCATGTGTGTGAGGTGTGTACTTTTGTCTCAAAGTAGATATGTTGAAGACTACCAAGAAACACTGTGTGACCCTGATTTAACCTACTGCAGTAAAAGGTTGAATTACTCTACAGCTACAGACTACAGCTGCTGCATGATGTAGAAGTGTAATTACTCTACAGCTACAGACTACAGCTGCTGCATGATGTAGAAGTGTAATTACTCTACAGCTACAGACTACAGCTGCTGCATGATGTAGAAGTGTAATTACTCTACAGCTACAGACTACAGCTGCTGCATGATGTAGAAGTGTAATTACTCTACAGCTACAGAATACAGCTGCTGCATGATGTAGAAGTGTAATTACTCTACAGCTACAGACTACAGCTGCTGCATGATGTAGAAGTGTAATTACTCTACAGCTACAGAATACAGCTGCTGCATGATGTAGAACTGTAATTACTCTACAGCTACAGAATACAGCTGCTGCATGATGTAGAAGTGTAATTACTCTACAGCTACAGAATACAGCTGTTGCATGATGTAGAAGTGTAATTACTCTACAGCTACAGAATACAGCTGTTGCATGATGTAGAAGTGTAATTACTCTACAGCTACAGACTACAGCTGCTGCATGATGTAGAAGTGTAATTACTCTACAGCTACAGAATACAGCTGTTGCATGATGTAGAAGTGTAATTACTCTACAGCTACAGAATACAGCTGCTGCATGATGTAGAAGTGTAATTACTCTACAGCTACAGACTACAGCTGCTGCATGATGTAGAAGTGTAATTACTCTACAGCTACAGAATACAGCTGTTGCATGATGTAGAAGTGTAATTACTCTACAGCTACAGAATACAGCTGTTGCATGATGTAGAAGTGTAATTACTCTACAGCTACAGACTACAGCTGCTGCATGATGTAGAAGTGTAATTACTCTACAGCTACAGACTACAGCTGCTGCATGATGTAGAAGTGTAATTACTCTACAGCTACAGAATACAGCTGCTGCATGATGTAGAAGTGTAATTACTCTACAGCTACAGAATACAGCTGTTGCATGATGTAGAAGTGTAATTACTCTACAGCTACAGAATACAGCTGTTGCATGATGTAGAAGTGTAATTACTCTACAGCTACAGAATACAGCTGCTGCATGATGTAGAAGTGTAATTACTCTACAGCTACATAATACAGCTGCTGCATGATGCAGAACTGTAATTACTCTACAGCTACAGACTACAGCTGCTGCATGATGCAGAAGTTGAATTACCTTACAGACTACAGCTGCTGAGTGATGTAGAAGTTGAATTACCCTACAGACTACAGCTGCTGCATGCTGTAGAAGTTGAATTACTCTCCAGACTACAGCTGCTGAATGATGTAGAAGTTGAATTACCCTACAGACTACAGCTGCTGAATGATATAGAAGTTGAATTACCCTACAGACTACAGATGCTGAATGATGTAGAAGTTGAATTACCCTACAGACTACAGCTGCTGCATGCTGAAGAAAAGTAGCCCTTTCCTGCAGTCAAATGACCTAGTGGCCTCATGGGTGGAATGTTATTTTAGACTGGGTTTCTGTACAGCACTGTGAGATATCAGTTGATGTAAGAAGGGATATATAAATACATTTGATTTGATTCATATTTTTAATTATTAATCAACTTTTTTTTTTTTTTAATAACGCTGAAAATCTGGTGTTTCTATGTCAAACGATTTTGTTGTAGTTCAGTCTTCTGTGATGTATAAAACGTTTAATATTGGGATACAAACTACAAATGTAACACATTTCAACTCTATATCTGACATGGTCCAGGTGTCTTCTTTTTTTAAGCCCATCGCCATGTGTGTGAGGTGTGTACTTTTGTCTCAAAGTAGATATGTTGAAGACTACCAAGAAACACTGTGTGACCCTGATTTAACCTACTGCAGTAAAAGGTTGAATTACTCTACAGCTACAGACTACAGCTGCTGCATGATGTAGAAGTGTAATTACTCTACAGCTACAGACTACAGCTGCTGCATGATGTAGAAGTGTAATTACTCTACAGCTACAGACTACAGCTGCTGCATGATGTAGAAGTGTAATTACTCTACAGCTACAGACTACAGCTGCTGCATGATGTAGAAGTGTAATTACTCTACAGCTACAGACTACAGCTGCTGCATGATGTAGAAGTGTAATTACTCTACAGCTACAGAATACAGCTGCTGCATGATGTAGAAGTGTAATTACTCTACAGCTACAGACTACAGCTGCTGCATGATGTAGAAGTGTAATTACTCTACAGCTACAGAATACAGCTGCTGCATGATGTAGAAGTGTAATTACTCTACAGCTACAGACTACAGCTGCTGCATGATGTAGAAGTGTAATTACTCTACAGCTACAGACTACAGCTGCTGCATGATGTAGAAGTGTAATTACTCTACAGCTACAGAATACAGCTGCTGAATGATGTAGAAGTGTAATTACTCTACAGCTACAGACTACAGCTGCTGCATGATGTAGAAGTGTAATTACTCTACAGCTACAGACTACAGCTGCTGCATGATGTAGAAGTGTAATTACTCTACAGCTACAGACTACAGCTGCTGCATGATGTAGAAGTGTAATTACTCTACAGCTACAGACTACAGCTGCTGCATGATGTAGAAGTGTAATTACTCTACAGCTACATAATACAGCTGCTGCATGATGCAGAACTGTAATTACTCTACAGCTACAGACTACAGCTGCTGCATGATGCAGAAGTTGAATTACCTTACAGACTACAGCTGCTGAGTGATGTAGAAGTTGAATTACCCTACAGACTACAGCTGCTGCATGCTGTAGAAGTTGAATTACCCTACAGACTACAGATGCTGAATGATGTAGAATTTGAATTACCCTACAGATGACAGATGCTGAATGATATAGAAGTTGAATTACCCTACAGACTACAGCTGCTGAATGATGTAGAAGTTCAATTACCCTACAGACTACAGATGCTGAATGATGTAGAAGTTGAATTACCCTACAGACTACAGCTGCTGCGGGATGTAGAAGTTGAATTACCCTACAGACTCCAGCTGCTGCATGCTGTAGAAGTTGAATTACCCTACAGACTACAGATGCTGAATGATGTAGAATTTGAATTACCCTACAGACTACAGCTGCTGCATGCTGTAGAAAAGTAGCCCTTTCCTGCAGTCAAATGACCTAGTGGCCTCATGGGTGGAATGTTATTTTAGACTGGGTTTCTGTGCAGCACTGTGAGATATTAGTTGATGTAAGAAGGGATATATAAATACATTTGATTTGATTCATATTTTTAATTATTAATCAACTTTTTTTTTTTTTTAATAACGCTGAAAATCTGGTGTTTCTATGTCAAACGATTTTGTTGTAGTTCAGTCTTCTGTGATGTATAAAACATTTAATATTGGGATACAAACTACAAATATAACACATTTCAACTCTATATCTGACATGGTCCAGGCGTCTTCTTTTTTTAAGCCCATCGCCATGTGTGAGGTGTGTACTTTTGTCTCAAAGTAGATATGTTTAAGACTACCAAGAAACACTGTGTGACCCTGATTTAACCTACTGCAGTAAAAGGTTTAATTACTCTACAGCTACAGACTACAGCTGCTGCATGATGTAGAAGTGTAATTACTCTACAGCTACAGACTACAGCTGCTGCATGATGTAGAAGTGTAATTACTCTACAGCTACAGACTACAGCTGCTGCATGATGTAGAAGTGTAATTACTCTACAGCTACAGACTACAGCTGCTGCATGATGTAGAAGTGTAATTACTCTACAGCTACAGACTACAGCTGCTGCATGATGTAGAAGTGTAATTACTCTACAGCTACAGAATACAGCTGCTGCATGATGTATAAGTGTAATTACTCTACAGCTACAGACTACAGCTGCTGCATGATGTAGAAGTGTAATTACTCTACAGCTACAGAATACAGCTGCTGCATGATGTAGAAGTGTAATTACTCTACAGCTACAGAATACAGCTGCTGCATGATGTAGAAGTGTAATTACTCTACAGCTACAGACTACAGCTGCTGCATGATGTAGAAGTGTAATTACTCTACAGCTACAGAATACAGCTGCTGCATGATGTAGAAGTGTAATTACTCTACAGCTACAGAATACAGCTGCTGTATGATGTAGAACTGTAATTACTCTACAGCTACAGAATACAGCTGCTGCATGATGTAGAAGTGTAATTACTCTACAGCTACAGAATACAGCTGTTGCATGATGTAGAAGTGTAATTACTCTACAGCTACAGAATACAGCTGTTGCATGATGTAGAAGTGTAATTACTCTACAGCTACAGAATACAGCTGTTGCATGATGTAGAAGTGTAATTACTCTACAGCTACAGAATACAGCTGTTGCATGATGTAGAAGTGTAATTACTCTACAGCTACAGAATACAGCTGTTGCATGATGTAGAAGTGTAATTACTCTACAGCTACAGAATACAGCTGCTGCATGATGTAGAAGTGTAATTATTCTACAGCTACATAATACAGCTGCTGCATGATGCAGAACTGTAATTACTCTACAGCTACAGACTACAGCTGCTGCATGATGCAGAAGTTGAATTACCTTACAGACTACAGCTGCTGAGTGATGTAGAAGTTGAATTACCCTACAGACTACAGCTGCTGCATGCTGTAGAAGTTGAATTACTCTCCAGACTACAGCTGCTGAATGATGTAGAAGTTGAATTACCCTACAGACTACAGCTGCTGAATGATATAGAAGTTGAATTACCCTACAGACTACAGATGCTGAATGATGTAGAAGTTGAATTACCCTACAGACTACAGCTGCTGCATGCTGTAGAAAAGTAGCCCTTTCCTGCAGTCAAATGACCTAGTGGCCTCATGGGTGGAATGTTATTTTAGACTGGGTTTCTGTACAGCACTGTGAGATATTAGTTGATGTAAGAAGGGATATATAAATACATTTGATTTGATTCATATTTTTAATAATTAATCAACTTTTTTTTTTTTTTTTAATAACGCTGAAAATCTGGTGTTTCTATGTCAAACGATTTTGTTGTAGTTCAGTCTTCTGTGATGTATAAAACGTTTAATATTGGGATACAAACTACAAATGTAACACATTTCAACTCTATATCTGACATGGTCCAGGTGTCTTCTTTTTTTAAGCCCATCGCCATGTGTGTGAGGTGTGTACTTTTGTCTCAAAGTAGATATGTTGACGACTACCAAGAAACACTGTGTGACCCTGATTTAACCTACTGCAGTAAAAGGTTGAATTACTCTACAGCTACAGACTACAGCTGCTGCATGATGTAGAAGTGTAATTACTCTACAGCTACAGACTACAGCTGCTGCATGATGTAGAAGTGTAATTACTCTACAGCTACAGACTACAGCTGCTGCATGATGTAGAAGTGTATTTACTCTACAGCTACAGACTACAGCTGCTGCATGATGTAGAAGTGTAATTACTCTACAGCTACAGACTACAGCTGCTGCATGATGTAGAAGTGTAATTACTCTACAGCTACAGAATACAGCTGCTGCATGATGTAGAAGTGTAATTACTCTACAGCTACAGACTACAGCTGCTGCATGATGTAGAAGTGTAATTACTCTACAGCTACAGACTACCGCTGCTGCAGGATGTAGAAGTGTAATTACTCTACAGTTACAGACTACCGCTGCTGCATGATGTAGAAGTGTAATTACTCTACAGCTACAGACTACAGCTGCTGCAGGATGTAGAAGTGTATTTACTCTACAGCTACAGACTACAGCTGCTGCATGATGTAGAAGTGTAATTACTCTACAGCTACAGACTACCGCTGCTGCATGATGTAGAAGTGTAATTACTCTACAGCTACAGAATACAGCTGCTGCATGATGTAGAAGTGTAATTACTCTACAGCTACAGAATACAGCTGCTGCATGATGTAGAAGTGTAATTACTCTACAGCTACAGACTACAGCTGCTGCATGATGTAGAAGTGTAATTACTCTACAGCTACAGAATACAGCTGCTGCATGATGTAGAAGTGTAATTACTCTACAGCTACAGAATACAGCTGCTGCATGATGTAGAACTGTAATTACTCTACAGCTACAGAATACAGCTGCTGCATGATGTAGAAGTGTAATTACTCTACAGCTACAGAATACAGCTGTTGCATGATGTAGAAGTGTAATTACTCTACAGCTACAGAATACAGCTGTTGCATGATGTAGAAGTGTAATTACTCTACAGCTACAGAATACAGCTGTTGCATGATGTAGAAGTGTAATTACTCTACAGCTACAGAATACAGCTGCTGCATGATGTAGAAGTGTAATTACTCTACAGCTACATAATACAGCTGCTGCATGATGCAGAACTGTAATTACTCTACAGCTACAGACTACAGCTGCTGCATGATGCAGAAGTTGAATTACCTTACAGACTACAGCTGCTGAGTGATGTAGAAGTTGAATTACCCTACAGACTACAGCTGCTGCATGCTGTAGAAGTTGAATTACTCTCCAGACTACAGCTGCTGAATGATGTAGAAGTTGAATTACCCTACAGACTACAGCTGCTGAATGATATAGAAGTTGAATTACCCTACAGACTACAGATGCTGAATGATGTAGAAGTTGAATTACCCTACAGACTACAGCTGCTGCATGCTGAAGAAAAGTAGCCCTTTCCTGCAGTCAAATGACCTAGTGGCCTCATGGGTGGAATGTTATTTTAGACTGGGTTTCTGTACAGCACTGTGAGATATTAGTTGATGTAAGAAGGGATATATAAATACATTTGATTTGATTCATATTTTTAATAATTAATCAACTTTTTTTTTTTTTTAATAACGCTGAAAATCTGGTGTTTCTATGTCAAACGATTTTGTTGTAGTTCAGTCTTCTGTGATGTATAAAACGTTTAATATTGGGATACAAACTACAAATGTAACACATTTCAACTCTATATCTGACATGGTCCAGGTGTCTTCTTTTTTTAAGCCCATCGCCATGTGTGTGAGGTGTGTACTTTTGTCTCAAAGTAGATATGTTGAAGACTACCAAGAAACACTGTGTGACCCTGATTTAACCTACTGCAGTAAAAGGTTGAATTACTCTACAGCTACAGACTACAGCTGCTGCATGATGTAGAAGTGTAATTACTCTACAGCTACAGACTACAGCTGCTGCATGATGTAGAAGTGTAATTACTCTACAGCTACAGACTACAGCTGCTGCATGATGTAGAAGTGTATTTACTCTATAGCTACAGACTACAGCTGCTGCATGATGTAGAAGTGTAATTACTCTACAGCTACAGACTACAGCTGCTGCATGATGTAGAAGTGTAATTACTCTACAGCTACAGACTACAGCTGCTGCATGATGTAGAAGTGTAATTACTCTACAGCTACAGACTACAGCTGCTGCATGATGTAGAAGTGTAATTACTCTACAGCTACAGACTACAGCTGCTGCATGATGTAGAAGTGTAATTACTCTACAGCTACAGAATACAGCTGCTGCATGATGTAGAAGTGTAATTACTCTACAGCTACAGACTACAGCTGCTGCATGATGTAGAAGTGTAATTACTCTACAGCTACAGAATACAGCTGCTGCATGATGTAGAAGTGTAATTACTCTACAGCTACAGACTACAGCTGCTGCATGATGTAGAAGTGTAATTACTCTACAGCTACAGACTACAGCTGCTGCATGATGTAGAAGTGTAATTACTCTACAGCTACAGACTACAGCTGCTGCATGATGTAGAAGTGTAATTACTCTACAGCTACAGACTACAGCTGCTGCATGATGTAGAAGTGTAATTACTCTACAGCTACATAATACAGCTGCTGCATGATGCAGAACTGTAATTACTCTACAGCTACAGACTACAGCTGCTGCATGATGCAGAAGTTGAATTACCTTACAGACTACAGCTGCTGAGTGATGTAGAAGTTGAATTACCCTACAGACTACAGCTGCTGCATGCTGTAGAAGTTGAATTACTCTCCAGACTACAGCTGCTGAATGATGTAGAAGTTGAATTACCCTACAGACTACAGCTGCTGAATGATATAGAAGTTGAATTACCCTACAGACTACAGATGCTGAATGATGTAGAAGTTGAATTACCCTACAGACTACAGCTGCTGCATGCTGAAGAAAAGTAGCCCTTTCCTGCAGTCAAATGACCTAGTGGCCTCATGGGTGGAATGTTATTTTAGACTGGGTTTCTGTACAGCACTGTGAGATATCAGTTGATGTAAGAAGGGATATATAAATACATTTGATTTGATTCATATTTTTAATAATTAATCAACTTTTTTTTTTTTTTTAATAACGCTGAAAATCTGGTGTTTCTATGTCAAACGATTTTGTTGTAGTTCAGTCTTCTGTGATGTATAAAACATTTAATATTGGGATACAAACTACAAATGTAACACATTTCAACTCTATATCTGACATGGTCCAGGTGTCTTCTTTTTTTAAGCCCATCGCCATGTGTGTGAGGTGTGTACTTTTGTCTCAAAGTAGATATGTTGAAGACTACCAAGAAACACTGTGTGACCCTGATTTAACCTACTGCAGTAAAAGGTTGAATTACTCTACAGCTACAGACTACAGCTGCTGCATGATGTAGAAGTGTAATTACTCTACAGCTACAGACTACAGCTGCTGCATGATGTAGAAGTGTAATTACTCTACAGCTACAGACTACAGCTGCTGCATGATGTAGAAGTGTAATTACTCTACAGCTACAGACTACAGCTGCTGCATGATGTAGAAGTGTAATTACTCTACAGCTACAGACTACAGCTGCTGCATGATGTAGAAGTGTAATTACTCTACAGCTACAGACTACAGCTGCTGCATGATGTAGAAGTGTAATTACTCTACAGCTACAGACTACAGCTGCTGCATGATGTAGAAGTGTAATTACTCTACAGCTACAGACTACAGCTGCTGCATGATGTAGAAGTGTAATTACTCTACAGCTACAGAATACAGCTGCTAAATGATGTAGAAGTGTAATTACTCTACAGCTACAGACTACAGCTGCTGCATGATGTAGAAGTGTAATTACTCTACAGCTACAGAATACAGCTGCTGCATGATGTAGAAGTGTAATTACTCTACAGCTACAGAATACAGCTGCTGCATGATGTAGAAGTGTAATTACTCTACAGCTACAGAATACAGCTGCTGCATGATGCAGAACTGTAATTACTCTACAGCTACAGACTACAGCTGCTGCATGATGCAGAAGTTGAATTACCTTACAGACTACAGCTGCTGAGTGATGTAGAAGTTGAATTACCCTACAGACTACAGCTGCTGAATGATGTAGAAGTTGAATTACCCTACAGACTACAGCTGCTGAATGATGTAGAAGTTGAATTACCCTACAGACTACAGATGCTGAATGATGTAGAAGTCGAATTACCCTACAGACTACAGCTGCTGCATGCTGTAGAAGTTGAATTACCCTACAGACTACAGATGCTGAATGATGTAGAATTTGAATTACCCTACAGATGACAGATGCTGAATGATATAGAAGTTGAATTACCCTACAGACTACAGCTGCTGAATGATGTAGAAGTTCAATTACCCTACAGACTACAGATGCTGAATGATGTAGAAGTTGAATTACCCTACAGACTACAGCTGCTGCGGGATGTAGAAGTTGAATTACCCTACAGACTACAGCTGCTGCATGCTGTAGAAGTTGAATTACCCTACAGACTACAGATGCTGAATGATGTAGAATTTGAATTACCCTACAGACTACAGCTGCTGCATGCTGTAGAAAAGTAGCCCTTTCCTGCAGTCAAATGACCTAGTGGCCTCATGGGTGGAATGTTATTTTAGACTGGGTTTCTGTGCAGCACTGTGAGATATTAGTTGATGTAAGAAGGGATATATAAATACATTTGATTTGATTCATATTTTTAATTATTAATCAACTTTTTTTTTTTTTTAATAACGCTGAAAATCTGGTGTTTCTATGTCAAACGATTTTGTTGTAGTTCAGTCTTCTGTGATGTATAAAACATTTAATATTGGGATACAAACTACAAATATAACACATTTCAACTCTATATCTGACATGGTCCAGGCGTCTTCTTTTTTTAAGCCCATCGCCATGTGTGAGGTGTGTACTTTTGTCTCAAAGTAGATATGTTTAAGACTACCAAGAAACACTGTGTGACCCTGATTTAACCTACTGCAGTAAAAGGTTTAATTACTCTACAGCTACAGACTACAGCTGCTGCATGATGTAGAAGTGTAATTACTCTACAGCTACAGACTACAGCTGCTGCATGATGTAGAAGTGTAATTACTCTACAGCTACAGACTACAGCTGCTGCATGATGTAGAAGTGTAATTACTCTACAGCTACAGAATACAGCTGCTGCATGATGTAGAAGTGTAATTACTCTACAGCTACAGACTACAGCTGCTGCATGATGTAGAAGTGTAATTACTCTACAGCTACAGACTACAGCTGCTGCATGATGAAGAAGTGTAATTACTCTACAGCTACAGACTACAGCTGCTGCATGATGTAGAAGTGTAATTACTCTACAGCTACAGACTACAGCTGCTGCATGATGTAGAAGTGTAATTACTCTACAGCTACAGACTACAGCTGCTGCATGATGTAGAAGTGTAATTACTCTACAGCTACAGAATACAGCTGCTGCATGATGTATAAGTGTAATTACTCTACAGCTACAGACTACAGCTGCTGCATGATGTAGAAGTGTAATTACTCTACAGCTACAGAATACAGCTGCTGCATGATGTAGAAGTGTAATTACTCTACAGCTACAGAATACAGCTGCTGCATGATGTAGAAGTGTAATTACTCTACAGCTACAGACTACAGCTGCTGCATGATGTAGAAGTGTAATTACTCTACAGCTACAGAATACAGCTGCTGCATGATGTAGAAGTGTAATTACTCTACAGCTACAGAATACAGCTGCTGCATGATGTAGAACTGTAATTACTCTACAGCTACAGAATACAGCTGCTGCATGATGTAGAAGTGTAATTACTCTACAGCTACAGAATACAGCTGCTGCATGATGTAGAAGTGTAATTACTCTACAGCTACAGACTACAGCTGCTGCATGATGCAGAAGTTGAATTACCTTACAGACTACAGCTGCTGAGTGATGTAGAAGTTGAATTACCCTACAGACTACAGCTGCTGAATGATGTAGAAGTTGAATTACCCTACAGACTACAGCTGCTGAATGATGTAGAAGTTGAATTACCCTACAGACTACAGATGCTGAATGATGTAGAAGTCGAATTACCCTACAGACTACAGCTGCTGCATGCTGTAGAAGTTGAATTACCCTACAGACTACAGATGCTGAATGATGTAGAATTTGAATTACCCTACAGATGACAGATGCTGAATGATATAGAAGTTGAATTACCCTACAGACTACAGCTGCTGAATGATGTAGAAGTTCAATTACCCTACAGACTACAGATGCTGAATGATGTAGAAGTTGAATTACCCTACAGACTACAGCTGCTGCGGGATGTAGAAGTTGAATTACCCTACAGACTACAGCTGCTGCATGCTGTAGAAGTTGAATTACCCTACAGACTACAGATGCTGAATGATGTAGAATTTGAATTACCCTACAGACTACAGCTGCTGCATGCTGTAGAAAAGTAGCCCTTTCCTGCAGTCAAATGACCTAGTGGCCTCATGGGTGGAATGTTATTTTAGACTGGGTTTCTGTGCAGCACTGTGAGATATTAGTTGATGTAAGAAGGGATATATAAATACATTTGATTTAATTCATATTTTTAATTATTAATCAACTTTTTTTTTTTTTTAATAACGCTGAAAATCTGGTGTTTCTATGTCAAACGATTTTGTTGTAGTTCAGTCTTCTGTGATGTATAAAACATTTAATATTGGGATACAAACTACAAATATAACACATTTCAACTCTATATCTGACATGGTCCAGGCGTCTTCTTTTTTTAAGCCCATCGCCATGTGTGAGGTGTGTACTTTTGTCTCAAAGTAGATATGTTTAAGACTACCAAGAAACACTGTGTGACCCTGATTTAACCTACTGCAGTAAAAGGTTTAATTACTCTACAGCTACAGACTACAGCTGCTGCATGATGTAGAAGTGTAATTACTCTACAGCTACAGACTACAGCTGCTGCATGATGTAGAAGTGTAATTACTCTACAGCTACAGACTACAGCTGCTGCATGATGTAGAAGTGTAATTACTCTACAGCTACAGAATACAGCTGCTGCATGATGTAGAAGTGTAATTACTCTACAGCTACAGACTACAGCTGCTGCATGATGTAGAAGTGTAATTACTCTACAGCTACAGACTACAGCTGCTGCATGATGAAGAAGTGTAATTACTCTACAGCTACAGACTACAGCTGCTGCATGATGTAGAAGTGTAATTACTCTACAGCTACAGACTACAGCTGCTGCATGATGTAGAAGTGTAATTACTCTACAGCTACAGACTACAGCTGCTGCATGATGTAGAAGTGTAATTACTCTACAGCTACAGAATACAGCTGCTGCATGATGTATAAGTGTAATTACTCTACAGCTACAGACTACAGCTGCTGCATGATGTAGAAGTGTAATTACTCTACAGCTACAGAATACAGCTGCTGCATGATGTAGAAGTGTAATTACTCTACAGCTACAGAATACAGCTGCTGCATGATGTAGAAGTGTAATTACTCTACAGCTACAGACTACAGCTGCTGCATGATGTAGAAGTGTAATTACTCTACAGCTACAGAATACAGCTGCTGCATGATGTAGAAGTGTAATTACTCTACAGCTACAGAATACAGCTGCTGCATGATGTAGAACTGTAATTACTCTACAGCTACAGAATACAGCTGCTGCATGATGTAGAAGTGTAATTACTCTACAGCTACAGAATACAGCTGTTGCATGATGTAGAAGTGTAATTACTCTACAGCTACAGAATACAGCTGTTGCATGATGTAGAAGTGTAATTACTCTACAGCTACAGAATACAGCTGTTGCATGATGTAGAAGTGTAATTACTCTACAGCTACAGAATACAGCTGTTGCATGATGTAGAAGTGTAATTACTCTACAGCTACAGAATACAGCTGCTGCATGATGTAGAACTGTAATTACTCTACAGCTACAGAATACAGCTGCTGCATGATGTAGAAGTGTAATTACTCTACAGCTACAGAATACAGCTGTTGCATGATGTAGAAGTGTAATTACTCTACAGCTACAGAATACAGCTGTTGCATGATGTAGAAGTGTAATTACTCTACAGCTACAGAATACAGCTGTTGCATGATGTAGAAGTGTAATTACTCTACAGCTACAGAATACAGCTGTTGCATGATGTAGAAGTGTAATTACTCTACAGCTACAGAATACAGCTGTTGCATGATGTAGAAGTGTAATTACTCTACAGCTACAGAATACAGCTGCTGCATGATGTAGAAGTGTAATTACTCTACAGCTACATAATACAGCTGCTGCATGATGCAGAACTGTAATTACTCTACAGCTACAGACTACAGCTGCTGCATGATGCAGAAGTTGAATTACCTTACAGACTACAGCTGCTGAGTGATGTAGAAGTTGAATTACCCTACAGACTACAGCTGCTGCATGCTGTAGAAGTTGAATTACTCTCCAGACTACAGCTGCTGAATGATGTAGAAGTTGAATTACCCTACAGACTACAGCTGCTGAATGATATAGAAGTTGAATTACCCTACAGACTACAGATGCTGAATGATGTAGAAGTTGAATTACCCTACAGACTACAGCTGCTGCATGCTGAAGAAAAGTAGCCCTTTCCTGCAGTCAAATGACCTAGTGGCCTCATGGGTGGAATGTTATTTTAGACTGGGTTTCTGTACAGCACTGTGAGATATTAGTTGATGTAAGAAGGGATATATAAATACATTTGATTTGATTCATATTTTTAATAATTAATCAACTTTTTTTTTTTTTTTAATAACGCTGAAAATCTGGTGTTTCTATGTCAAACGATTTTGTTGTAGTTCAGTCTTCTGTGATGTATAAAACGTTTAATATTGGGATACAAACTACAAATGTAACACATTTCAACTCTATATCTGACATGGTCCAGGTGTCTTCTTTTTTTAAGCCCATCGCCATGTGTGTGAGGTGTGTACTTTTGTCTCAAAGTAGATATGTTGAAGACTACCAAGAAACACTGTGTGACCCTGATTTAACCTACTGCAGTAAAAGGTTGAATTACTCTACAGCTACAGACTACAGCTGCTGCATGATGTAGAAGTGTAATTACTCTACAGCTACAGAATACAGCTGCTGCATGATGTAGAACTGTAATTACTCTACAGCTACAGACTACAGCTGCTGCATGATGTAGAAGTGTAATTACTCTACAGCTACAGACTACAGCTGCTGCATGATGTAGAAGTGTAATTACTCTACAGCTACAGACTACAGCTGCTGCATGATGTAGAAGTGTAATTACTCTACAGCTACAGAATACAGCTGCTGCATGATGTAGAAGTGTAATTACTCTACAGCTACAGACTACAGCTGCTGCATGATGTAGAAGTGTAATTACTCTACAGCTACAGACTACCGCTGCTGCAGGATGTAGAAGTGTAATTACTCTACAGTTACAGACTACCGCTGCTGCATGATGTAGAAGTGTAATTACTCTACAGCTACAGACTACAGCTGCTGCAGGATGTAGAAGTGTATTTACTCTACAGCTACAGACTACAGCTGCTGCATGATGTAGAAGTGTAATTACTCTACAGCTACAGACTACCGCTGCTGCATGATGTATAAGTGTAATTACTCTACAGCTACAGACTACAGCTGCTGCATGATGTAGAAGTGTAATTACTCTACAGCTACAGACTACAGCTGCTGCATGATGTAGAAGTGTAATTACTCTACAGCTACAGAATACAGCTGCTGCATGATGTATAAGTGTAATTACTCTACAGCTACAGACTACAGCTGCTGCATGATGTAGAAGTGTAATTACTCTACAGCTACAGAATACAGCTGCTGCATGATGTAGAAGTGTAATTACTCTACAGCTACAGAATACAGCTGCTGCATGATGTAGAAGTGTAATTACTCTACAGCTACAGACTACAGCTGCTGCATGATGTAGAAGTGTAATTACTCTACAGCTACAGAATACAGCTGCTGCATGATGTAGAAGTGTAATTACTCTACAGCTACAGAATACAGCTGCTGCATGATGTAGAACTGTAATTACTCTACAGCTACAGAATACAGCTGCTGCATGATGTAGAAGTGTAATTACTCTACAGCTACAGAATACAGCTGTTGCATGATGTAGAAGTGTAATTACTCTACAGCTACAGAATACAGCTGTTGCATGATGTAGAAGTGTAATTACTCTACAGCTACAGAATACAGCTGTTGCATGATGTAGAAGTGTAATTACTCTACAGCTACAGAATACAGCTGTTGCATGATGTAGAAGTGTAATTACTCTACAGCTACAGAATACAGCTGTTGCATGATGTAGAAGTGTAATTACTCTACAGCTACAGAATACAGCTGCTGCATGATGTAGAAGTGTAATTACTCTACAGCTACATAATACAGCTGCTGCATGATGCAGAAGTTGAATTACCTTACAGACTACAGCTGCTGAGTGATGTAGAAGTTGAATTACCCTACAGACTACAGCTGCTGCATGCTGTAGAAGTTGAATTACTCTCCAGACTACAGCTGCTGAATGATGTAGAAGTTGAATCACCCTACAGACTACAGCTGCTGAATGATATAGAAGTTGAATTACCCTACAGACTACAGATGCTGAATGATGTAGAAGTTGAATTACCCTACAGACTACAGCTGCTGCATGCTGAAGAAAAGTAGCCCTTTCCTGCAGTCAAATGACCTAGTGGCCTCATGGGTGGAATGTTATTTTAGACTGGGTTTCTGTACAGCACTGTGAGATATTAGTTGATGTAAGAAGGGATATATAAATACATTTGATTTGATTTATATTTTTAATAATTAATCAACTTTTTTTTTTTTTTTAATAACGCTGAAAATCTGGTGTTTCTATGTCAAACGATTTTGTTGTAGTTCAGTCTTCTGTGATGTATAAAACGTTTAATATTGGGATACAAACTACAAATGTAACACATTTCAACTCTATATCTGACATGGTCCAGGTGTCTTCTTTTTTTAAGCCCATCGCCATGTGTGTGAGGTGTGTACTTTTGTCTCAAAGTAGATATGTTGAAGACTACCAAGAAACACTGTGTGACCCTGATTTAACCTACTGCAGTAAAAGGTTGAATTACTCTACAGCTACAGACTACAGCTGCTGCATGATGTAGAAGTGTAATTACTCTACAGCTACAGACTACAGCTGCTGCATGATGTAGAAGTGTAATTACTCTACAGCTACAGACTACAGCTGCTGCATGATGTAGAAGTGTAATTACTCTACAGCTACAGACTACAGCTGCTGCATGATGTAGAAGTGTAATTACTCTACAGCTACAGACTACAGCTGCTGCATGATGTAGAAGTGTAATTACTCTACAGCTACAGAATACAGCTGCTGCATGATGTAGAAGTGTAATTACTCTACAGCTACAGACTACAGCTGCTGCATGATGTAGAAGTGTAATTACTCTACAGCTACAGACTACCGCTGCTGCAGGATGTAGAAGTGTAATTACTCTACAGTTACAGACTACCGCTGCTGCATGATGTAGAAGTGTAATTACTCTACAGCTACAGACTACAGCTGCTGCAGGATGTAGAAGTGTATTTACTCTACAGCTACAGACTACAGCTGCTGCATGATGTAGAAGTGTAATTACTCTACAGCTACAGACTACCGCTGCTGCATGATGTATAAGTGTAATTACTCTACAGCTACAGACTACAGCTGCTGCATGATGTAGAAGTGTAATTACTCTACAGCTACAGACTACAGCTGCTGCATGATGTAGAAGTGTAATTACTCTACAGCTACAGACTACAGCTGCTGCATGATGTAGAAGTGTAATTACTCTACAGCTACAGACTACAGCTGCTGCATGATGTAGAAGTGTAATTACTCTACAGCTACAGACTACAGCTGCTGCATGATGTAGAAGTGTAATTACTCTACAGCTACAGAATACAGCTGCTGCATGATGTAGAAGTGTAATTACTCTACAGCTACAGACTACAGCTGCTGCATGATGTAGAAGTGTAATTACTCTACAGCTACAGAATACAGCTGCTGCATGATGTAGAAGTGTAATTACTCTACAGCTACAGACTACAGCTGCTGCATGATGTAGAAGTGTAATTACTCTACAGCTACAGACTACAGCTGCTGCATGATGTAGAAGTTGAATTACCCTACAGACTACAGCTGCTGCATGCTGTAGAAGTTGAATTACTCTCCAGACTACAGCTGCTGAATGATGTAGAAGTTGAATTACCCTACAGACTACAGCTGCTGAATGATATAGAAGTTGAATTACCCTACAGACTACAGATGCTGAATGATGTAGAAGTTGAATTACCCTACAGACTACAGCTGCTGCATGCTGAAGAAAAGTAGCCCTTTCCTGCAGTCAAATGACCTAGTGGCCTCATGGGTGGAATGTTATTTTAGACTGGGTTTCTGTACAGCACTGTGAGATATTAGTTGATGTAAGAAGGGATATATAAATACATTTGATTTGATTCATATTTTTAATAATTAATCAACTTTTTTTTTTTTTTTAATAACGCTGAAAATCTGGTGTTTCTATGTCAAACGATTTTGTTGTAGTTCAGTCTTCTGTGATGTATAAAACATTTAATATTGGGATACAAACTACAAATGTAACACATTTCAACTCTATCTGACATGGTCCAGGTGTCTTCTTTTTTTAAGCCCATCGCCATGTGTGTGAGGTGTGTACTTTTGTCTCAAAGTAGATATGTTGAAGACTACCAAGAAACACTGTGTGACCCTGATTTAACCTACTGCAGTAAAAGGTTGAATTACTCTACAGCTACAGACTACAGCTGCTGCATGATGTAGAAGTGTAATTACTCTACAGCTACAGACTACAGCTGCTGCATGATGTAGAAGTGTAATTACTCTACAGCTACAGAATACAGCTGCTGCATGATGTAGAAGTGTAATTACTCTACAGCTACAGAATACAGCTGCTGCATGATGTAGAACTGTAATTACTCTACAGCTACAGAATACAGCTGCTGCATGATGTAGAAGTGTAATTACTCTACAGCTACAGAATACAGCTGTTGCATGATGTAGAAGTGTAATTACTCTACAGCTACAGAATACAGCTGTTGCATGATGTAGAAGTGTAATTACTCTACAGCTACAGAATACAGCTGTTGCATGATGTAGAAGTGTAATTACTCTACAGCTACAGAATACAGCTGTTGCATGATGTAGAAGTGTAATTACTCTACGGCTACAGAATACAGCTGTTGCATGATGTAGAAGTGTAATTACTCTACAGCTACAGGATACAGCTGCCGCATGATGTAGAAGTGTAATTACTCTACAGCTACATAATACAGCTGCTGCATGATGCAGAACTGTAATTACTCTACAGCTACAGACTACAGCTGCTGCATGATGCAGAAGTTGAATTACCTTACAGACTACAGCTGCTGAGTGATGTAGAAGTTGAATTACCCTACAGACTACAGCTGCTGCATGCTGTAGAAGTTGAATTACTCTCCAGACTACAGCTGCTGAATGATGTAGAAGTTGAATTACCCTACAGACTACAGCTGCTGAATGATATAGAAGTTGAATTACCCTACAGACTACAGATGCTGAATGATGTAGAAGTTGAATTACCCTACAGACTACAGCTGCTGCATGCTGTAGAAAAGTAGCCCTTTCCTGCAGTCAAATGACCTAGTGGCCTCATGGGTGGAATGTTATTTTAGACTGGGTTTCTGTACAGCACTGTGAGATATTAGTTGATGTAAGAAGGGATATATAAATACATTTGATTTGATTCATATTTTTAATAATTAATCAACTTTTTTTTTTTTTTTAATAACGCTGAAAATCTGGTGTTTCTATGTCAAACGATTTTGTTGTAGTTCAGTCTTCTGTGATGTATAAAACATTTAATATTGGGATACAAACTACAAATGTAACACATTTCAACTCTATATCTGACATGGTCCAGGTGTCTTCTTTTTTTAAGCCCATCGCCATGTGTGTGAGGTGTGTACTTTTGTCTCAAAGTAGATATGTTGAAGACTACCAAGAAACACTGTGTGACCCTGATTTAACCTACTGCAGTAAAAGGTTGAATTACTCTACAGCTACAGACTACAGCTGCTGCATGATGTAGAAGTGTAATTACTCTACAGCTACAGACTACAGCTGCTGCATGATGTAGAAGTGTAATTACTCTACAGCTACAGACTACAGCTGCTGCATGATGTAGAAGTGTAATTACTCTACAGCTACAGAATACAGCTGCTGCATGATGTAGAAGTGTAATTACTCTACAGCTACAGAATACAGCTGCTGCATGATGTAGAACTGTAATTACTCTACAGCTACAGAATACAGCTGCTGCATGATGTAGAAGTGTAATTACTCTACAGCTACAGAATACAGCTGTTGCATGATGTAGAAGTGTAATTACTCTACAGCTACAGAATACAGCTGTTGCATGATGTAGAAGTGTAATTACTCTACAGCTACAGAATACAGCTGTTGCATGATGTAGAAGTGTAATTACTCTACAGCTACAGAATACAGCTGTTGCATGATGTAGAAGTGTAATTACTCTACAGCTACAGAATACAGCTGTTGCATGATGTAGAAGTGTAATTACTCTACAGCTACAGAATACAGCTGCTGCATGATGTAGAAGTGTAATTACTCTACAGCTACATAATACAGCTGCTGCATGATGCAGAACTGTAATTACTCTACAGCTACAGACTACAGCTGCTGCATGATGCAGAAGTTGAATTACCTTACAGACTACAGCTGCTGAGTGATGTAGAAGTTGAATTACCCTACAGACTACAGCTGCTGCATGCTGTAGAAGTTGAATTACTCTCCAGACTACAGCTGCTGAATGATGTAGAAGTTGAATTACCCTACAGACTACAGCTGCTGAATGATATAGAAGTTGAATTACCCTACAGACTACAGATGCTGAATGATGTAGAAGTTGAATTACCCTACAGACTACAGCTGCTGCATGCTGTAGAAAAGTAGCCCTTTCCTGCAGTCAAATGACCTAGTGGCCTCATGGGTGGAATGTTATTTTAGACTGGGTTTCTGTACAGCACTGTGAGATATTAGTTGATGTAAGAAGGGATATATAAATACATTTGATTTGATTCATATTTTTAATAATTAATACACTTTTTTTTTTTTTTTAATAACGCTGAAAATCTGGTGTTTCTATGTCAAACGATTTTGTTGTAGTTCAGTCTTCTGTGATGTATAAAACGTTTAATATTGGGATACAAACTACAAATGTAACACATTTCAACTCTATATCTGACATGGTCCAGGTGTCTTCTTTTTTTAAGCCCATCGCCATGTGTGTGAGGTGTGTACTTTTGTCTCAAAGTAGATATGTTGAAGACTACCAAGAAACACTGTGTGACCCTGATTTAACCTACTGCAGTAAAAGGTTGAATTACTCTACAGCTACAGACTACAGCTGCTGCATGATGTAGAAGTGTAATTACTCTACAGCTACAGACTACAGCTGCTGCATGATGTAGAAGTGTAATTACTCTACAGCTACAGACTACAGCTGCTTCATGATGTAGAAGTGTAATTACTCTACAGCTACAGACTACAGCTGCTGCATGATGTAGAAGTGTAATTACTCTACAGCTACAGACTACAGCTGCTGCATGATGTAGAAGTGTAATTACTCTACAGCTACAGAATACAGCTGCTGCATGATGTAGAAGTGTAATTACTCTACAGCTACAGACTACAGCTGCTGCATGATGTAGAAGTGTAATTACTCTACAGCTACAGACTACAGCTGCTGCATCATGTAGAAGTGTAATTACTCTATAGCTACAGACTACAGCTGCTGCATGATGTAGAAGTGTAATTACTCTACAGCTACAGACTACAGCTGCTGCATGATGTAGAAGTGTAATTACTCTACAGCTACAGACTACAGCTGCTGCATGATGTAGAAGTGTAATTACTCTACAGCTACAGACTACAGCTGCTGCATGATGTAGAAGTGTAATTACTCTACAGCTACAGACTACAGCTGCTGCATGATGTAGAAGTGTAATTACTCTACAGCTACAGAATACAGCTGCTGCATGATGTAGAAGTGTAATTACTCTACAGCTACAGACTACAGCTGCTGCATGATGTAGAACTGTAATTACTCTACAGCTACAGAATACAGCTGCTGCATGATGTAGAAGTGTAATTACTCTACAGCTACAGACTACAGCTGCTGCATGATGTAGAAGTGTAATTACTCTACAGCTACAGACTACAGCTGCTGCATGATGTAGAAGTGTAATTACTCTACAGCTACAGACTACAGCTGCTGCATGATGTAGAAGTGTAATTACTCTACAGCTACAGACTACCGCTGCTGCAGGATGTAGAAGTGTAATTACTCTACAGCTACATAATACAGCTGCTGCATGATGCAGAACTGTAATTACTCTACAGCTACAGACTACAGCTGCTGCATGATGCAGAAGTTGAATTACCTTACAGACTACAGCTGCTGAGTGATGTAGAAGTTGAATTACCCTACAGACTACAGCTGCTGCATGCTGTAGAAGTTGAATTACTCTCCAGACTACAGCTGCTGAATGATGTAGAAGTTGAATTACCCTACAGACTACAGCTGCTGAATGATATAGAAGTTGAATTACCCTACAGACTACAGATGCTGAATGATGTAGAAGTTGAATTACCCTACAGACTACAGCTGCTGCATGCTGAAGAAAAGTAGCCCTTTCCTGCAGTCAAATGACCTAGTGGCCTCATGGGTGGAATGTTATTTTAGACTGGGTTTCTGTACAGCACTGTGAGATATTAGTTGATGTAAGAAGGGATATATAAATACATTTGATTTGATTCATATTTTTAATAATTAATCAACTTTTTTTTTTTTTTAATAACGCTGAAAATCTGGTGTTTCTATGTCAAACGATTTTGTTGTAGTTCAGTCTTCTGTGATGTATAAAACGTTTAATATTGGGATACAAACTACAAATGTAACACATTTCAACTCTATATCTGACATGGTCCAGGTGTCTTCTTTTTTTAAGCCCATCGCCATGTGTGTGAGGTGTGTACTTTTGTCTCAAAGTAGATATGTTGAAGACTACCAAGAAACACTGTGTGACCCTGATTTAACCTACTGCAGTAAAAGGTTGAATTACTCTACAGCTACAGACTACAGCTGCTGCATGATGTAGAAGTGTAATTACTCTACAGCTACAGACTACAGCTGCTGCATGATGTAGAAGTGTAATTACTCTACAGCTACAGACTACAGCTGCTGCATGATGTAGAAGTGTAATTACTCTACAGCTACAGACTACAGCTGCTGCATGATGTAGAAGTGTAATTACTCTACAGCTACAGACTACAGCTGCTGCATGATGTAGAAGTGTAATTACTCTACAGCTACAGAATACAGCTGCTGCATGATGTAGAAGTGTATTTACTCTACAGCTACAGACTACAGCTGCTGCATGATGTAGAAGTGTAATTACTCTACAGCTACAGACTACCGCTGCTGCAGGATGTAGAAGTGTAATTACTCTACAGTTACAGACTACCGCTGCTGCATGATGTAGAAGTGTAATTACTCTACAGCTACAGACTACAGCTGCTGCAGGATGTAGAAGTGTATTTACTCTACAGCTACAGACTACAGCTGCTGCATGATGTAGAAGTGTAATTACTCTACAGCTACAGACTACCGCTGCTGCATGATGTATAAGTGTAATTACTCTACAGCTACAGACTACAGCTGCTGCATGATGTAGAAGTGTAATTACTCTACAGCTACAGACTACAGCTGCTGCATGATGTAGAAGTGTAATTACTCTACAGCTACAGACTACAGCTGCTGCATCATGTAGAAGTGTAATTACTCTATAGCTACAGACTACAGCTGCTGCATGATGTAGAAGTGTAATTACTCTACAGCTACAGACTACAGCTGCTGCATGATGTAGAAGTGTAATTACTCTACAGCTACAGACTACAGCTGCTGCATGATGTAGAAGTGTAATTACTCTACAGCTACAGACTACAGCTGCTGCATGATGTAGAAGTGTAATTACTCTACAGCTACAGACTACAGCTGCTGCATGATGTAGAAGTGTAATTACTCTACAGCTACAGACTACAGCTGCTGCATGATGTAGAAGTGTAATTACTCTACAGCTACAGACTACAGCTGCTGCATGATGTAGAAGTGTAATTACTCTACAGCTACAGAATACAGCTGCTGCATGATGTAGAAGTGTAATTACTCTACAGCTACAGACTACAGCTGCTGCATGATGTAGAAGTGTAATTACTCTACAGCTACAGACTACAGCTGCTGCATGATGTAGAAGTGTAATTACTCTACAGCTACAGACTACAGCTGCTGCATCATGTAGAAGTGTAATTACTCTACAGCTACAGTCTACCGCAGCTGCATTTGGTAGAAGTGTAATTACTCTACAGCTACAGACTACAGCTGCTGCATGATGTAAAAGTGTAATTACTCTACAGCTACAGACTACAGCTGCTGCATGAAGTAGAAGTGTAATTACTCTACAGCTACAGACTATAGCTGCTGCATGATGTAGAAGTGTAATTACTCTACAGCTACAGACTACAGCTGCTGCATGATGTAGAAGTGTAATTACTCTACAGCTACAGACTACAGCTGCTGCATGATGTAGAAGTGTAATTACTCTACAGCTACAGAATACAGCTGCTGCATGATGTAGAAGTGTATTTACTCTACAGCTACAGACTACAGCTGCTGCATGATGTAGAAGTGTAATTACTCTACAGCTACAGACTACAGCTGCTGCATGATGTAGAAGTGTAATTACTCTACAGCTACAGAATACAGCTGCTGCATGATGTAGAAGTGTATTTACTCTACAGCTACAGACTACAGCTGCTGCATGATGTAGAAGTGTAATTACTCTACAGCTACAGACTACCGCTGCTGCAGGATGTAGAAGTGTAATTACTCTACAGTTACAGACTACCGCTGCTGCATGATGTAGAAGTGTAATTACTCTACAGCTACAGACTACAGCTGCTGCAGGATGTAGAAGTGTATTTACTCTACAGCTACAGACTACAGCTGCTGCATGATGTAGAAGTGTAATTACTCTACAGCTACAGACTACCGCTGCTGCATGATGTATAAGTGTAATTACTCTACAGCTACAGACTACAGCTGCTGCATGATGTAGAAGTGTAATTACTCTACAGCTACAGACTACAGCTGCTGCATGATGTAGAAGTGTAATTACTCTACAGCTACAGACTACAGCTGCTGCATCATGTAGAAGTGTAATTACTCTATAGCTACAGACTACAGCTGCTGCATGATGTAGAAGTGTAATTACTCTACAGCTACAGACTACAGCTGCTGCATGATGTAGAAGTGTAATTACTCTACAGCTACAGACTACAGCTGCTGCATGATGTAGAAGTGTAATTACTCTACAGCTACAGACTACAGCTGCTGCATGATGTAGAAGTGTAATTACTCTACAGCTACAGACTACAGCTGCTGCATGATGTAGAAGTGTAATTACTCTACAGCTACAGACTACAGCTGCTGCATGATGTAGAAGTGTAATTACTCTACAGCTACAGACTACAGCTGCTGCATGATGTAGAAGTGTAATTACTCTACAGCTACAGAATACAGCTGCTGCATGATGTAGAAGTGTAATTACTCTACAGCTACAGACTACAGCTGCTGCATGATGTAGAAGTGTAATTACTCTACAGCTACAGACTACAGCTGCTGCATGATGTAGAAGTGTAATTACTCTACAGCTACAGACTACAGCTGCTGCATCATGTAGAAGTGTAATTACTCTACAGCTACAGTCTACCGCAGCTGCATTTGGTAGAAGTGTAATTACTCTACAGCTACAGACTACAGCTGCTGCATGATGTAAAAGTGTAATTACTCTACAGCTACAGACTACAGCTGCTGCATGAAGTAGAAGTGTAATTACTCTACAGCTACAGACTATAGCTGCTGCATGATGTAGAAGTGTAATTACTCTACAGCTACAGACTACCGCTGCTGCATGATGTAGAAGTGTAATTACTCTACAGCTACAGACTACAGCTGCTGCATGATGTAGAAGTGTAATTACTCTACAGCTACAGACTACAGCTGCTGCATGATGTAGAAGTGTAATTACTCTACAGCTACAGACTACCGCTGCTGCAAGATGTAGAAGTGTAATTACTCTACAGCTACAGACTACAGCTGCTGCATGATGTAGAAGTGTAATTACAGCTGTGCAGCACTACCAATGTAGTGATGGCTCGACCTATAGCCCATAATCAATTCCTATTGAATTATAGCTTTATAGCCCTTTTCTCAGATACCAGAGGCTGTTTCTGTTGCTCTACTGTCACCTTGGGTCAAAAGCATAGAGAAAGGAGCAGGGGAGCAAGTGATCTATGACAAGTCATGCACGTTTTTGGAAATGGAACGGAGACCAAATCACACATATTTAATTGTGGAGTTGGATGTGTGCCATTCCTTCACCTTGGGGATCAGATACCGTTTGGATCTCTTGTGCAGTGTGTATGCAGTCTTTTGGTCCAGCCCTACTATAACACACATAGCACACCTTAGGGTAGGTGTAGCTGGAGGCAGTAGGGTAGCTTCTCCCTACTACAGCACAACTGGGTACAGCTCCCAAAGAGGACCATTGGCCTCCCCTGCTTTAAAACAACAATGCACAACTCCAGCCCATGAGGGTTGCATGCAGTCCTGCTGATGTTCATATATCTTCCTTCACCAGCACTTCATTGATCAATATGATTGATTGGTTGAAGAGTCTAAACACCTGGTTGCCATGGCAAAAATATATCTATGATTAAAAGGAAATGGCGAAAATCAACAAACACTGAAATATGTGCATTTGCTTTAAAGGGACAGTTCACTCAAAATGGTGTGGCCCACAAGGAGTAGATCTGGAGGACCCTTTAAAGGGATAGTTTAGTCGGAGGTAAAACATGTATTAGAGCATTTTCCTGAAGAGACCATTCCACATAATCTATTCTATAGATTCCACTATAAGCAATAAGAGAAATCTTCAGGTCTCAATCTCAAATTAGTGAGAAATATAGGCACCATCTAACTACATTTTATTAAATGATTACAACATGGTAATTATCCTACAGTGATTCATTAAATATGATAAACTTGGTGGTTCGAGCCCTGAATGCTGATTGGCTGACAGCCATGGTATATCAGACCGTATACCACGGGTATGACAAATAATTTATTTGTACTACTCTAATTACGTTGGTAACCAGTTGATAATAGCAATAAGGCACCTCGTTGGTTTGTGATATATGGCCAATATACCACGGCTAAGGGCTGTGTTCAGGCACTCCTCGTTGCGTAGTGCATAAGAACAGCCCTTAGCTGTGGTATATTGGCCAGAATACCACACCTCCTCGGGCCTTATTGCTTAATTATCTATAGGCCTAACTCCAATAAACTATACATTTTATCACTACATATGAGGTCAAATACAAAACTGTAGTACAATTAATTCATTATCGTATTATGTATATCCATCCTTTGTCAATCCAATGACTTTACAGGTGTGTTCAGATCTGTATCTGTAGCCTACTGTCCTATTTGAACCCATCACCTGAGAAAGAACGCTGTCTCCCAACATCTAAAAAGATCTCCCATTGAACCTCTATGTCAGCATACAGCCTGTACCCATACGCACTAACAGCACACACTGCCTACCATCCTCACCCTGTGAACTTATTTCTATACTAGTCTGAAACTTTTCTCAGCGGCTCTTTTTCAAAGGGGTGGGTGTGACCAGGCCTCCGTGACGACCAATAACGAACGAGAAATCCGGAGCGCGTGTGAAGACACGTCCAATCAGCAGTTTGGGAGGCTATTTTGAATCGACCCGGCCGCTAGCCAATCAGGCCGTTCTCGTATTGAGCTAGCGCGAGGCTGTGTAGTCTACATGGGGATAGAGAAGATAGGGGAAAGGCGAGACTGTAGGATTCCAGAATCCAGACTGACTGATCGTTAACAATACAGGTACGTTCCACTGTTATGTTATTCATAACGCAATAGTAACATGACATTAACATTTATTTTTATTTTTTTACTTTTCCATTGGAATACCTTAAGAATATTGTTTTGTGTTAAATTAGATTGTAATTTTAATCATTTGAAGTAAGATTGTGTTATTTTTAAGTGTTTATGTGGTATTTTAGTGCAATTATAGTTTACATGTGTTTAGATGTTATTCATCTTGCAAGCAAATAGTGTTTGATAATTTTCCTCCCTATAATGTGTGATGTGTTGTGTTATTGACAGAAATCTGCCGAGAATGTTCTTGATCTATTTTATTATCGTTTACAGGGTCATTTACCATAACGAAAATGAACATGTCACTGTTGTTTCGTTGACTCTGTGTTTTTTCCTGATTTTTAAAGTAACCAAAAGTTATTAAACTGTACATTTTCTGAGGCTTGTATTCCTCACACGCATCTCTGCTGTGTGACACTGAATATGGCTGGCTATAGCCTGTCTACGAATAACACTGTCCTTCTATTGCGAACCAATTTCGATGTCATCTACATACATACTTGTACATTTTCAGAGGAAATGTTCGTTTTCCGCCCAACTTTATTATCTCTATTCAACCATGTAAAGAAAATGTGAATGTCATTGTCGAAAATTAGTTTTGGAGATTTGTATCTTGCTTAGTCAAATGATCGCTCTCACCATGTAGTAAAATGGCTGGCGATTTAAACCATTGAAGAGAGGCAGTTCTAACACGGAGAAGGGACGGCGATTTTTTTAGGAAAAAAACAATTTCCTACGGACGAAAAATACCGCTCTTTATCGTTTTCCATTCGAAATGTTTATCTCTAACTTTCTGCCGTAAAGGATTTTTATTTCCCCCCTTTTTATTCATTTTCGCAACTTCTCGCTTGCACCAGGATGACTCACATAAGAAATGGCTGGCGCACTGTCTTTGTTAACGGATAGCAATGCACCAAGCGACCGTCAGGGGTATAACTTCGGAAAACAGTGAAATGTCACGAAATACGCATTGCCAGTTTTACTGTTTTAACATGAATAAAAAGAACCGTCTTTATTTTATCTGACTACGTTGTTTTGTTTTTAATTAACAGTCAAATTCAGTCGTTATAGCCCTTGGAACCGGAGGTGGTGTGTATCGCTTTGTTACATAGTCAAGCCCATAAGCCTTCCTCTCGCTAGACCTACAGAAGCCATTTTATTCAATGGGAGCTCCAGCGAAGAACAGCAAGCTCTCTTCGCCTGTATAGCAGCTAGTACTACCCAATACAAGGCGCTATGAACTGGGACTGAAAGCAACCGAACGGAGCGGCGAATTAAAACCAGAAAAAGTCATACATTTTTGGGCAAAGTAAGATCGAGATATGCAAGAAGGTGGAAAATAAACAGGAGTTTCTCTCATGAGAACGCATTTCACAAAATGGAAGATGAATAATTCGCGTTGATGACCTTTGTTTTTTCTCCGTCCGTGTAGTTGAAGCTTCTCATTCTATCGCAACATTGTAACCAGAGTCGGAGCGCTCGCTATACTATAGCTTGTATGAAGAGAGTAGAGTTCGCGTTGCGTTGGGCGCAGTGAAGTAAAGTTTAGGGGAGCTGAAAAATATGAAATTAAAAGCTTGAAAATGGCTAATGACAAGGAGGTGGGCGGTGGCGAGAGGAGAATATGGCGGGGCATCCTTATTAGATTGAGATTTAATGTAAGGTATTTTGTAAAAATTCTAAAATCCTTTTTAGATTCGAAATCGTTTTTTTTCTTCCAATATTGAATTTATATCAGAGTATGAATTCACATTCCTAAGAGTATGAATTCACATTCTTAACAATGATATCATATTTATCAAATAGTTAGTAGTCAAATCATTTTAAGTATTTTTGAGGAATTAAAAGAAAACACTTTAAATAATGCAATCGTATTACATTGTAATTACATAGTACATTGTACAACATAATAACAAATCAAAAACAGACATCAGAACAGCACACAGACTCCTAGATACATTTTTAAAAATACATATAATTTCCTTAATTCCACATTTTCCTTAATTCCAAGACTCCTTGAGCAATTTCTTCTTCAGTGTCACACCCACAGAATGCTAATTCATTTCAACCAATTCTAATTCTAATTGGAACTCATTCCGATTTTATAACTCATTCTAAGTCTAGAACTCATTCTAATTCTATGGTTCCACCATACTATGAAGTCGACCTTCACTTGGTGGCTAATGATGTTAAATGAATATAATAGATGTTGCGTAATCAAATTATGTCTAAATTAGTCTATTACTTTTTACAAACCAATATAGAGACTTTAACAAATGTTATCAAACCTTGATTGAATAATCATAAAAAATGATGCGAAGGAAATGTGTCGCGTTGCATGAGGCAATTGGTGGTCACACCAGATACTGACTGGTTTTCTGATCCATGCCCCTACTTTTTTTTTTAGGTATCTGTGACCAACAGATGCATATCTGTATTCAAAGTCCATAGATTAGGGAAATCCATAGATTAGGGCCTAATTTATTTATTTCAATTGACTGATTTCCTGATATGAAATGTAACTAAATTGTGACATGTTGCATTTATATTTTTGTTCAGTATTCTTTGTCAGTCTCATCACCTGATAAAAAAAATATATATTTTGTTTACTTCCCCAGCAAAAATCGAACCACAGCATTGAATGAACCGATATCCATCTTCTCTCCACTCTCCCCTCTCCAGATACTGACCCAATCAACCACCTGACCAATTAACCAATAAACGAGTTACACAACGCCGCTAGGCCCCGCCCAGTGACCAGGATGGCTAAAGGCACCCCTGGGAAGCCCAAAGGCAAGATGTCTGCCTACGCCTACTTCGTTCAGACCTGCCGGGAGGAGCACAAGAAGAAGAGTCCCGAGATACCTGTCAACTTTGCTGAGTTTTCCAAGAAGTGCTCCGGACGATGGAAGGTGAGAATAGAATATAATAGAATAGATTGTTCTTCCGAGAATGCGATTGATTGTTGGTGGATGGTTGATTAATTGATGGGTAGACAGATGATTGGTTGATTGATTGATTGTTTAATTGGTAATTGATGAACGATGATGACTTTTATTTTTCTTCAAGAGGGAATTATTTTCACAGCTCACAAGTCACTGTATAGACAATGATGACCAGATGAGATAGTGGATTTTTCGAGTTTACATCTCTTAATACTGCGTAGTGCACTGCACATGTTTGGTTATTGGGACGGAGCTAAATGAAATTCAATCATTCTTTTGTTTCCAAATCTATTGTTCCCATAAAGGACACGTTTGACAAACCAGCTGGTAAACTACAAGCTGGTTGGTACTGTACAAGTCAAGAATGGCAAGTTATTTGGTAACGAATGAGCAGTTACATATTCCCCACTTTAGGTGGCGCAACAAGACCACACATGTACTCAATGATGTCATGCTGACTTAGCATGCAATGTAAATTATGTCAGCAATTATATTTCCCCAAAAAATTGCAACAGAAAACACAAAAATACTGATGTCTTATATTGAAGGACACGTCCAGGTAGCCCCTCAAGGGTACAAGGTTAAGTCTATTTGTCATGTATAAAAAATACAATGAAACGATCACTTACAACATGCATAAGACTTTTTTTTGTTTGGTGCTTAATGAACACAACCCGTGTGTCCGTCTACTGGTGGGAATGTTTTAAAGTGGTATAAATGTTATGATTTTTTTGCAGACTATGTCTGGCAAAGAGAAGGGGAAGTTTGAGGACATGGCGAAGCAGGATAAGGTGCGCTATGACAACGAGATGATGCACTTTGCCCCTGGCGGCAAGAAGGGAAGGAAGAAGGACCCCAATGCACCAAAGAGGCCCCCGTATGTACCACACACACACACACACACACACACACACACACACACACACACACACACACACACACACACACACACACACACACATACAGTATTCATACCCCTTGACCTATTCCACGTGTTGTTGTGTTACAGCCTGTTACACCCATCTACACACAATACCCATAATGACAAAGTAAAAACATGTTTTTAGAAATATTTGAAAAATGTATTGCAAATTAAATACAGAATTATCTCATTTACATAAGTATTCACACCCCTGAGTCAATACATGTTAGAATCACCTTTGGCAGTGATTTCTGGGTAAGTTACTAAGAGTCTTCCACACCAGGATTGTATAATATTTGCACATTATTCTTTTAAAAATTCTTTGAGCTCTGTCAAGTTGGTTGTTGATCATTGCTAGACAGCCATTTTCAAGCCTTGCCAAAGATTTTCAATCTGATTTAAGTCAGAACTGTAACTACACCACTCAGGAACATTAAACGTCATCTTGGTAAGCAACTCCAGTGTATATTTGGCCTTGTGCTTTAGGTTATTGTCCTGCTGAAAGGTGAATTTGTCTCCCTGTTGGACAGCAGACTCAACCAGGTTCCCTCTAGGATTTTGCCAGTGCTTAGCTCTATTCCGTTCTTTTTATCTGAAAAAGTTAGAAAGAACGCCTGTGTCTTTGTAGTGACTGGGTGTATTGATACACCATCCAAAGTTGAATTAATAACTTCACCATGCTCAAAGGGATATTCAACTTCACCATGCTCAAAAGGATATTTTATTTTTTATCCATCTACCAATAGGTGCCCTTCTTTGCGAGGCATTAGAACATCTCCCTGTTTTTTTGTGGTTGAAATTTACTGCTCGACTAAGGGACCTTACAGATGTGTGGGGTACAGATATGTGGTAGTCATTCCAAAATCATGTTGAACACTATTGCACAAAGAGTGAGTCCATGCAACTTATTATGTGACTTGTTAAGCCATTTCTTTTGTATTGTTCCACTTTGACACGATGGGTTATTGTGTGTAGGCCAGTGGCATTTAGCAAATTGTTACTCCTGAACTTATTCAGGCTTGCCATAGCAAAAGGGTTGAATACTTATTGACTCAAGACATTTCAGCTTTTCATTTTTTATTAATTTCTTCAAATTCTACATTATGGGGTATTGTGTGTAGGCCTGTGACACAACATCTCAATTTAATCCATTTTATGTTCAGGCTGTAACACAACAAAATGTGGAAAAAGTGAAGGGGTGTGAATACTTTCTGACGGCACTGTATATGACTGGACGGACAGACGGGGGGACAGACAGACACGCAACACACTACTTAGCTCGTGTTTATATCACATAAGACGTCACATCACCCAAAATGACAAAAGAAAATCCATACGGGTAAATAAATTAATATTGTACCTTTTAAAAAAAATGTTTTTACCTTTCTCCCTAGATCTGGTTTCTTCATCTTCTGCGCGGACCACCGGCCCAAGATCAAGGCCCAGCATCCCAGCCTGGGGATAGGGGACGTGGCCAAGAAACTAGGCGAGCAGTGGAACAACCTTACTGATGCTACGAAACAGCCCTACCTGATCAAGGCCAACAAACTCAAAGACAAGTATCAGAAGGTAGAAGAACACCTGTGTATTAGTTATTGAATTAGTGCATTTTTAATATTGAGATCCTCTTTCATTTAGGATAAGCTGCTCTTCCTTGGGGTCCACACAGAATACAATACTAAGCAAAACAAACCACACGCCGACAGAACCAAGATGCTATACCTCTCTATGGGTTCATCTCGAAAGGAGATAAGGGGAGGAAGCCACCTTAGAGATGTATCCATATAGCTTGTAAACTTCATTCAGATAGAAAGATGGTAATATAATATGATACTGATAATAACACATTTGTCTCCCTCCCTACTCTCTCTCTATCTATCTCTCTCTCTCTCTTTCTCTCTCCAGGACGTGGCTGACTATAAGTCCGGTAAGGGGAAGGTGGGTGCTCCGAGCATGGTGATGGCCCCTAAACCCATGACGAAGAGTAATATGGATGACGATGATGATGATGACGACGAGGAAGACGAGGAGGAGGATGAGGAGGAGGAGGAGGATGACGAGTAGACCGACCGCGTTCTGTTTTGTGTGTTGTGTTATTATGATGAAGATGATGACGACGATGGTCATGATTATTAAGTGATGCAGGGTTTTTTTTTCAGTTTGAAATGCGATTTGTAGGGTTAGAGGAAGAAACACTGGTGATATCTTTATGTTGCTTAATTACGTTGCTCCGCCCCTGCCACACTTCCCTCCTCTCCACTCTTTGTTGTTTTGACTTTGTCACTATGTTGATTTTGTGTAAACCGCTTATGCAAAGTTCTCTATGTAACACTGAGTCCGGTTAAGAAGTTGAGACTGTACGTTACCTCGGCAACTGTGATTGAACTCAAAGCAGATCCCTAATAATCCCCCCAACGGCTGTGTGTTTGCACACATGCACGTGTGTGTGTGTTACTGTGTCCATTTCACCAGCACTGTCCAGTGTCTTCCTCAAAACCCTCATAGCATTGTCACTATACTGGGTGTACATCGATTCAACGGAGAAGCATTTAAAACCAGTAGTAGCATTGCGGCAAAACATTCTGTTTTTGGCTGTGCGTCCCAAATGGCACCCTAATCCCTATACAGTGCACTACTTTTGACCTGGGCTCATAGGGAATCCCATAGAGCTCTGGTCAAAAGTAGTGCACTATATAGGGAATAGGGTGTCATTTGGGAGGCAGACATCGTTTTTTTTTTTTTAAGAATGTGCAAGGTGGTGTGTTACTGTATATGGTTGATTTAGACTTAGTCCTTGTTTTTCCCGTTTAACAAAAGAAATGGAGGCCTCCGGATGTAAGGTGATATCAGATTGCACATATCTAGTAGTGGTGTTGTTGGTGTAGCTAGGTGGCTGTGTATGTAGCTGTGTGTTGGTTGTTGCACCAGGAAGTGTTGTAATCGTGAAAGTCGAACTCACTGTTCAACAGCCTCCCATGTTAACAAACAGTCATGGCTGGTTAGCTAGTGCACGCTGGCTAACAGTAATTTCACACTACAACTCACTCATTGCCTGGGGTAATTCCTAACTTCCATTTAAGTCAAATTTTCACTTAGTCATGCAACAGAGGAGGGTGGATACCACCCAACCAATGGTATATAATGGAAACTATTATCTCCCTTTTGGCTAAGTGCACTTTTACTATTAACCGTTCGTTCATTGTTACAAGATCTTCTCATGGTTTAAAACACGACACATTGAGTGAAAAAGCACGGCTGTTGACTATTATAATAAACCTGTACTTATCTGTATCTAAGAGGATTTTTTTTCTTTTTTGTATGTTTTAGAAGAGCTACGTTTGCTATTATTATTAAAGTATGACATTTTTACACGTGGTGTTATGTATTAATGATTTCCATCCAAACCATCTAAACTTGCTCCACACTTGTCTGCCAAAAAAGTGAACATCCCTGCCTATAACATATGTATTATTATTATAAAAAGAGTGGTCTGGATATTATAACTAAAAGTTGATCAACAATAAAGAGCACATGATTTGCCCTTTGAACTCTATACTTTACTCTTAAAATAATTATCCTGCTGGTCAGATACCTGACTTATTCCATCTCAACCTCCAGGGTTGACAACCGAATATTCTAACAAATAATTACAACTTCATATTTTTTACATTACACGTTGTTGATTAATCAATGTGATATAGGTCACTCTCAGGAAAATCCTAGAATTCACCTTAAATCCCTAATTTTGACAGGTAAATCTGATTTTACTCCCACATGTCCTACAGTGTTATTATCCTCTTGACAGTGAAATATAATGGGTCTGTATTACCACTCTCTTTAAAGGGATATTTCACCCAATATTACAAAATGACACATTGGTTTCCTTTTCCCTGTAAGCAGTCTATAGACAAGTTATGACAGCAATCCATGCATTGGCTTAGTTTCCCTGGCATTGTTTCCACATGCTAACGTTTTAGCATTTGCGGCGCAAATCCCATTCAAGTCATGGGACCGATATTAGCATTTGTCCAAATCATCCGAAAGTATCTCCAATTTCTTGTGAAGCTCAACAAAGTAATTTACAGATGTTTTGAGCATGTGAGAAAAATGCTAATATCGGTCCCATGACTTGAATGGGATTTGTGCCACAAATGCTAAAAGATTTGCATGTGGAAACAGTACCAGGAAACAGCATGTGGAAACTAAACCAAAGCATAGATTGCTGTCATAACTTGTCCATAGACTGCTGACGGGGCATTTAGTAATTTGGATGAACTATCCCTTTAACCACAGCATTGCACAATCCACAGAGTGACTCCCTTAAACAATATACATAGCTCTCAGTAGGGGTCCACAGGTCTATTGTTAGGCAGCGTTGACATGTTTGGATAATGGTATTAATTGGGTAATAGAGAATGTACTATATGAATGGTGTCCGCTGGGTCACAAGGGGGTGATTAGAGGGTTGTTTTCGATGAATTAAAGAGTGGAAGACCCTTGCTTCTCTCTCTAGGATAAGGGTTGTGGTTGAGGCTAAAGTTTGGGTTAGTGAAGAAAATGGACTAGGGCTAGGATGGACTGTACGTTTGGGACTTTGTCTGCCACCGTCAGAATGCAACGAAGGAGATGGAGATGAGGAAATCCAGGTTTGGTGGTATTTATTACTCGCACAGTTGAACAATGCAGGAACGAACGGCGCACGTGGGGGAGGGTTTGGTTGGAGGTTAGGGTGGATGTGAATAACAAGGATGTGCTTCAGGGTGTGGCTTGTAAAGCCTTGGAGGTGGATGTGGATAACACGGAGGTGGTGTTCTGGAAGGGAGATACAAAAGGGAAACATTAGGGACACAACGTAAGAGGTGCATGAATCATAAAGTAGTACCAAGTGAACATGGGGGAGAATGCGAGCTTAACATGAACTTTCAACTGAGGAGACTGCAAAATCATACCTAGAACAAAGGAGCCATAGCATTTTGCAAGTTGTGGACACGGATATACAAAGGGATATAACATTGGGCAACAAGTATGTATTATTAAGGACTTCTTCAAACAGTATAATAACAAAGACTACTTACTTCATCCTATCAGGCACAATGGAAGGAGGAAGGATAGGGCCACCCACAGGGCCACCTAAAGCATCACCGAGCATTAACTGAACTGGTAGGTAGGAAGGAGCATGCAGCTTATTATGGGGAATGAAAGGGGTGAAAAATGTAGAGGAGAGTGGAGTGGGAACAGGTGGATGGAAGGGGAGTGACCTCGGGTAATTGGAAGCAATTGGAGTCCTGTAGGGGTGCCATGACTCTTCACAGCAGTTAGGGTTGAACTAGGATGTAGACATGAAGCTAGGGTTCGAGTTAGGGTTGAATCTGGGTTGAAAAGGTAGCACACTAACTCCAACTCCAACTCCAACCCTAACCCTAATACCCCACCACCAGCACCACCACCACCACTACCAACAACAACAACAACAAATAGAGCTCCCCATCTCTGAATTCCCATTTTAAGCCCTCCTCTGCATGTACTGTGCCAATGAATAGCACAGCTGGGATCACATCTGGATTCACTACTTTCTACATTTTGCCGCTAGGTGGCAATAGAGCTAGATGGACAATCACAAGCATGCAGGGTTGGGTAGGTTACTTTCTAAATGTAATTGGTTATAGTTACTGGTTAGTTACCTGTCCAAAATTGAAATCAGTAATGTAAATTTTGGATTACCCAAACTCAGTAACGTAATCTGATTACTTCCAGTTACTTTTGGATTACTTTCCCTTTTAGAGGCATTGGAAGAAGACAAAAAGGATCCATCAAACGCATTTGGTGTGTCATCATAGTGATCTCTGACTTGTGGTCAGACTCGCTCAGGTGGAACAAACTTAAACGTGCACCGATTTTCAATGCTGAATTTAATGTAATTTCACACAAACGCACTTATGGACGCACACAGACACACACATTTATTTTACTATCCTTGTGGGGACCAAACAATTGTTTCCCATTCAAAATCCTATTTTCTCTAACCCTAAACCTAACCCTTACTCCTAAACCTAATCCTTAAACCCACTTGTCCAAATGTTCCTTGTTTTACAAACCAAAAACATATTCACACACACACACGCACACGCACACACACACACACACACACACACACACACACACACACACACACACACACACACACACACACACACACAGGGAAGCAGCCTTTCCAATGACAAATGATGACCGAAAAGGTCTCAGCGCTGAAGCAGATTATCCTATTGTTGCACCAATATTGATTATAAAAAATTAACTGTCAGGCCTTGCAGTGAAAGAAATCATCTAAGGAGCATTCTCTCAAGTGTCACCTTTGAAATATATAACATTCCTATATGAAGTCTATAACCTAGCCTACACTTCTATTACATTTCAATACCATATTAAAATCAGGATTCAATCCAGAAATGATGTGGTGAACTGGGGACAGGGAAACCCTGAATTCGGTTTAAGGTTTGGTTATTTTGGTTATTCCCTATGGAAATGCACGACAAACTGGAGGACATTGAATTATGATTGTGACAAGAGTAAAACAAATACATTCTGCCAGCGATTTGTTTTCCTCCTTATCGGTGACAAAAAGCCACACCCTCTTCCTAAAGCAGATTTCTAATTGGTGGGCCCGAGGGCAAGGGCGGGACAACCTTGTTGTCGTTCACTAATTCACATGTTTCCGAAGCAGCAATTGGTCGAAGGTGGTGTCTGTCACACGGGGAGGGCGTCGCTCTGTGTTTCGCTCGCTGTCAGAACTGGAGAAGGCGAGGAACGAAACGAACTGTTCATTGCCGTCTGTAGGCTGTGGAAACGGCATTTCAGGTAGCTAACTGTGCGAGCCGAACCGAGACTGATTGGACCTCGAGCCCGCAACGGAGAGGAGGAAAGAGGAGAGAATTGACGAAGACCTTGATATCCAAAATAGCATTCAGATTTACACAAATATTACACTTTAGTAGCACTGAAACACAAGGCCTGCGAAGATGGGAGACAAGGCAGGCACCAGGTAGGAGACGTTCTCAGTATTTTTTATTTTTTTTGGCGTTTGATTTTTTTGCGGTGATGTTTTGTGTTATTTGGGAAAATAGGCAATCGAAGGGATGAAAGGGTGGCCTAGGTTAACACGCAGAGACTGGGACGTGAAGGCAGCACACTGGTCGAGTTTCCCAGCAAAGAATCCGCGATAAGAAGGGGTTAATTAAGAAGTGTGCTCGTTGGTTCAGGGGAAGAGAGGAGGGAAGGAGGGAGTGAGAATTGCAGTGCGAACGATATCATCATCATCAAATATGCTCGCAACGCATAGCCTAGCCTACGGACTTGTGGCGATACAGTTATCCAGCATGCAAAACAGTGGATCAGTTTGTCAGCTGTCAGAATTCGCATAGGGTGGGGTTACATGGCAAACAACCTTCAATACATCATGAATTCTAGCCTACTCCAACCAGATCTAGCAAGTGTTGATGAACTCGGCTATTGTAACCAGCGACTTGGATGTCTTGATACAGTGTTTATAAAAATGATATTACTGTGTGCGGCCTCATCATTGTCAACGTGAAAACTATCTTATTATTACAATGTAACCTAGACTGCAGTAGGTTAACCTATTGCCAGGGCCGAATTAATGCAGGGTCTTACCGGTGCTGAAGCCCCTGGGTCCAGGCCCGTGGGGGCCCAATAAACAGAAAAGATGTTAACAAAAATAAAATAATTAAGAAAATATATATACTGTTTAATTGATATGTAGTATATATGTTATACTTTTTCAATGCAACCGCCAACGACAGGAAGACTGAGGAGCCTGCTCTCAATGAGTGTAGACAGCCTGCTTCCGCTCTGCTCATCATCACATGGGGGAGGAGAGGAGGTAGAGGGCCCATGTGGGTAACTGGGGGCCCCTGCCTTGATTGGGTAACAAACAAAAATGGTCTAATAAATAAAATGTGACTGGTTAATTGTGTGAGTCATGGGCTGGGCCCAAGAGGCATAAAATAAACAATATATCTTTTTAAATGTAATATAACGTTTTATCCAACCACAGGAGCCTGCTCCCAAGTACAGCAGAGAGCATAATTTAGCCACAGAGGATCAATAGTTTGTAAAAAAAAATACAATAACTGTGGATTGAGTTTTATCACAAGCACATACAGTATCTGCCTAAATTAAGGAAACACTAGCATGAAGTGTTTTAAAAGGGTATTGTACCATCACAAGCTGCCAGAACACATTCAATGCGCCTGGGCATAGATTCTACAAGTGGCCCTAAACCATGCCAGGAAAAGGCAACCCACACCATAACATATACTTTGTATCCTTTGTTTTCTCAAGTGTTTTCTTTATTTTGGCAGTTACCGGTACGCCTACAGTCGGAAAGGCTGCAGTTTGGGTAGCATGCGCAACAAATACAGACTAGCGCTTGTTGCGTTGTGGCCATAGCCATGTAATCCATAGAAGGGTTTTGTAACTTCTTACCCTGGCAATTTGACTGTTAAACTCATGGTTACACTAGCAATGGATGACAGTCCTGGTTTGCTTTTTTCACATTTCAAAATTAAATAGCCGGGAAAAACACACAGTTTGAAAAGCAAATGCCTACTGCTGAAAAAAGGAGACTAATCTGCCTGTAAAAGCAATAGATACATTTTTCTCAAATCCCAATTTGTAGCAAACAACAGCACTGTTTTTTTTATAAGTATCTCATCTTGAGATAGGCTAAAGCCATCACTGTGAGTAGCATATTGCTTCATCTTCATAATTAGGTGTGTCAGTTTCTCACTGGACATTTTATTTAGTATCCTACTGTAGATTATGATATCTATATATACAGTGCATTTGGAAAGTATTCAGACCCCTTGACTTTTTCCACATTTTGTTACGTTACAGCCTTATTCTAAAATGTATTAAATTAAACATGTTCCTCATCAATCTACACACCATAATGACAGACGACACAGTTGCAAACATTTTTTTTGCACATTTATTTAAAAAAAAATACAAAAAAAGAAGGGAAATACCTTATTTACATAAGTATGCAGACCCTTAGGGGGAGAAGGCCCTTGGTCAAGGAGGTGACCAAGAACCCGATGGTCACTGTGACAGCTCCAGTAAAAGGCACATGCCATCCGCTTGGTGTTTGCCAAAAGGCACTTAAACAACTCTTAGACCATGAGAAACAAGAATCTCTGGTTTGATGAAACCAAGATTGAACTCTTTGGCCTGACTGCCAAGCATCACGTCTGGAGGAAACCTGGCACCATCCCTATGATGAAGCATGGTGGTGGCAGCATCATGCTGTGGGTATGTTTTTTAGCGGCAGGGACAGGGAGACTCGAGGGAAAGATGAACGGAGAAAAGTACAGAGAGATCCTTGATGAAAACCTGCTCCAGAGCGTTCAAGACCAGGCCAAAGGTTCATCTTCCAACAGGACAAAGACCCTAAGCACACAGCCAAGACAACGCAGGAGTGGCTTCGAGACAAGTTTCAATGTCATTATGGGGTATTGTGTGTAGATTGATGAGGAAAAAAACAACAATTGAATCAATTTTAGAATGAGGCTGTAACATAACAAAATGTGGAAAAGGCAAGGGGTCTGAATACTTTCTGAAAGGTCGGTATATATACAGTGGGGCAAAAAAGTATTTAGTCAGCCACCAATTGTGCAAGTTCTCCCACTTAAAAATATGACAGAGGCCTGTAATTTTCATCATAGGTGCACTTAAACTATGATAGACAAAATGAGGAAAAATTATTTTTAATGAATTTATTTGCAAATTATGGTGGAAAATAAGTATTTGGTCAATAACAAAAGTTTATCTCAATACTTTGTTATATACCCTTTGTTGGCAATGACAGAGGTCAAACGTTTTCTGTAAGTCTTCACAAGGTTTTCACACACTGTTGCTGGTTTTTGGCCCATTCCTCCATGCATATCTCCTCTAGAGAAGTGATGTTTTGGGGCTGTTGCTGGGCAACACGGACTTTCAACTCCCTAAAAAGATTTTCTATGGGGTTGAGATCTGGAGACTGGCTAGGCCACTCTTGGACCTTGAAATGCTTCTTACGAAGCCACTCATTTGTTGCCCGGGCGGTGTGTTTGGGATCATTGTCATGCTGAAAGACCCAGCCACGTTTCATTTTCAATGAATGCCCTTGCTGATGGAAGGAGGTTTTCACTCAAAATCTCACGATACATGGCCCCATTCATTCTTTCCTTTACACGGATCAGTCGTCCTGGTCCCTTTGCAGAAAAACAGCCCCAAAGTATGATGTTTCCACCCCCATGCTTCACAGTAGGTATGGTGTTCTTTGGATGCAACTCAGCATTTTTTGTCCTCCAAACATGACGAGTTGAGTTTTTACCAAAAAGGTATATTTTGGTTTCATCTGACCATATGACATTCTTCCAATCTTCTTCTGGATCATCCAAATACTCTCTAGCAAACTTCAGACGGGCCTGGACATGTACTGGCTTAAGCAGGAGGACACGTCTGGCACTGCAGGATTTGAGTCCCTGGCGGCGTAGTGTGTTACTGATGGTAGGCTTTGTTACTTTGGTCCCAGGTCTCTGCAGGTCATTCACTAGGTCCCCCCGTGTGGTTCTGGGATTTTTGCTGATTTTTGCTGATTGTTGATTTCTTCAAACCAAGCTGCTTACCTATTGCAGATTCAGTCTTCCCAGCCTGGTGCAGGTCTACAATTTTGTTTCTGGTGTCCTTTGACAGCTCTTTGGTTTTGGCCATAGTGGAGTTTAGAGTGTGACTGTTTGAGGTTGTGGACAGGTGTCTTTTATGCTGATAACAAGTTCAAACAGGTGCCATTAATACAGGTAACGAGTGGAGGACAGAGGAGCCTCTTAAAGAAGAAGTTACAGGTCTGTGAGAGCCAGAAATCTTGCTTGTTTGTAGGTGACCAAATACTTATTTTCCACCATAATTTGCAAATAAATTATTAGAAAATTAGATTTTCTGGATTTTTTTCTCTCTCATTTTGTCTGTCATAGTTGAAGTGTACCTATGATGAAAATTACAGGCCTCTCTCATCTTTTTAGTTGGGAGGACTTGCACAATTGGTGGCTGACTAAATACTTTTTTGCCCCACTGTATGTGTGTGTGTATATATCTCTACATCCTCATAATATTGTACAATCTGTGTGTTGCTTCATTGGCCTTGGCTATTGTTTGTTTGAATTCAAGACCAGATTGATCTCAGTTTGTCAGAGTAGCCATTCGGGGCCTATGATTTCTTAATCCGGCCCTGCTTGCTGCCCCACTTCATTTTTAGGGTAACCCTGAATGTCATGCACAAGGCTACCTCTAAAAGCCGCCAACTGTTTGTCTGTCTGTTTCTGTGAAAATAAAACTGGAACGTTATCCTACCAAAAGCATGACACCTCCGACTATGACGTGTGTTTGACGTATGGTTCTGGTTTAATTCTAGTGCACGCACACGTGGTGGTAGCTCGAGCCTAGACCTTGGGAGTTCATGATCCGAGATACAGTACAATAGATAGATCCCATGTGAAATACTCATTCTGTTTTTCTCTCTCTGTCTCACTCTCTCGCGGGCTTTCTCATTCTGACTGTTTCTCTCTCTCTCTCTCTCTCTCTCTCTCTGTCTCTCTCTGTCCATCTGAATTAGCCTACATATGGAGAAAGCTAAATATTGTTTTCTTTAATCCCCTCCTTTCTTAGTTAAATGTGACCACTTGAGGAAGAAGAACAAATGAACATGTTTAATGTGGTTTCCTTTTCTGTGTGTGTGTGTGTGTGGTGGGTTTTTATCTATCTTATGGGTGTGTGGGATGTGGGATGTTGTAGTTTAAACCTGATTATAACAGGGTTCTTCTTTTGCCAACTGACCAAATAAAAACATAACAAAAAAAAGTGGTAGGCAAGGCCTATTGATTAGCAAAGGGTATATTCCAAATAGCACCCTTTTCCCTACATAGTGCACTACTTTAGACCAGAACCCTATCGGCACTATTAGGGCTGGGCGATATGGCCTAAAGATCATATCGAGATTATTTTTTATTTTTTTTATTTCTTTCTATTTCTTATGGCCGTTTCACAATAGGCTATATACTGCATACCTAAAAATACAAACAATTCTCTAAAGCTTTGTTGCACAATTAAAGGTCAAATACACTTCATTTCAAACAGTCAGGAGTAATCAAATGAATTCAGGGCTTGTAAAAGGATACCAAGGCCTACTAATAAGCTAACTATTTAGTCAAAATAGTTTAACCTGCATTTCTTGTAATAATCACTGATCTGGCGTTATAGTCTGTCTATGACCATTCCTTTTTGTTACAAATCTGATCAGAACAATGCACATCCACTCAGGATTATTAGCAGGCGTACTAGAAAATGAACACAGGTCTCATAAACAATATGTGAAGCACACGTGCTAGTGACTAGCCAGCTAATCTTTACAAGTCTAGCCAACTTGGATCTATTTGCTTGCCGACAAGGTAGAACACTGTTATGAGTACACCCTCCGACTGTTTGAACAACAACAGCCTGTTCACTTTGTTTAGATGTTGAAATCAAGGGGCCTACCTGGATAAGAATTCGCTTATTTCTCAGAATGAGAACGAGTTGCCAATTCCTTATATAAATGTGCCTTTTTAAATGCTCCTTGCACATTTGATAAAACACAGACTAGACTGCTAGCACATAGCAGTATGTTAGGTACAGTATGTTAGGTACAGTATGTTAGGTACAGTATGTTAGGTACCACAATGCCGCACGCGGCAGAAACCGAGAAATGTAGTTTTCCACAATCTGGTTTTAGTAGTTGAAAACATAAAAAGGGGAAACGACTGATTCTGTTGGACCAAACCTCAAATGCAAATAGTGAATTGAAGCTGCGCTTTGTCAGAGAGGATGAATTGATCTTTTGCCTTTGTTGTTGTTGAGTGGCAGGGGGAGGGGCTGGTGCACACAGCCAGAAGGAGATGAGACCAAAAAGACACAACCTTGATTCTTGCGATTTCAGGCATTTGGAACATTGCACTAAAACATACATTCGAAATGAATCAAAATTAATTGGATTATTAGTCCAGCCCTAGGCACTATGGGCCCTGGTCTAAAGTAGTGCACTATAAAGGGAATAGGGTGCCATTTTAAGACTCACCCATAGATTCACAGAGGGTAAGCAGGAGGCTGCTTGCAAGAAATCGGTGTCATCCATCCGGTGTGCTATGCTTTCGGATTAGTCTAGGGGGGAAAAAATAACACCTATTTTTTTTACTGGCCCTCTCAATCTGGTCTGTCATCTCTCTTGCTCTCACTCTCTCTCTCATCCTTTGCTCCTCTCTTTGACTCCCTCGCTTTTCTCACTACAGAGACAGATAGAGAGGAGGCGTAGAGGAGTGGGTGTGATGTAGAACGCATTGTAACCGCCCGCAAGCCAGTTGTCCTTTTATTGCTGTTAGATATGATCACACGCGCACACACACACACACACGCACACACACACACACGCATACACGCATGCACCCGAGCACACGCACGCACACACACACACGCACGCACACACACGGTTGTACAATGGGGAACAACCTTTGGTTGTTCAGGGTTCTTAGTTCAGTTCAACGACTCGGGATGTGGACTCATTTCAACACTTCAGAGGTACATTTTTTTTGTTCAGTGAACTCTCACTTTAACGTCAGTACTGCCATGTGCATATAGCCTCAACTGCCTCGTGCCCCGTCACATTGACTCAGTACCGGTACTCCTCGTATGTAGTCTTGTTATTAGTCTTTTATTGTGTTACTATCTCCTTTTATTTATTTTTTAACTAAACATTATTGGGAAATTGCTCATTAGTAAGCATTTCATGGTAAAGTCTACACCTGTTGCATTCGGGGCATGTGACAAATACAATTTGATTTAATTTGCTTATGATGTGTATTGGGTGATAGAAAGCCTTGGGGTGAAGTTTCTGACTATTGTAGTGGTGTTACACAACTTTAGTAGTTAGAGACACAGAGGCAGAGAGGAGCACAGGGAGAGATAGAGGGAACTAGATGGAGTGAGAGATGGAATGGTGAGAGATGGAATGGTGAGAGATGGAATGGTGAGTGATGAGGGAAGTCAATTGCAACCCTGTCTGGCCCCTCTTAATACACACACACACACACACACACACACACACACACACACACACACACACACACACACACACACACACACACACACACACACACACACACACACTCCTGTATGTACAAAGATGCATCCTCCCTGAGCATTAAGGAATTCCTCAGCCCCCCCCCCCCCCCACACTCGTTCCTCCCTCTGTTATTAGAGCGGAGGGAGGAGGAAAAGAGAACAGAGACAGTCCCAAATGGTGCATGAAGAGTACAAGCGTGGGATGGATGGATAGAACAGGATAGTGATGGACTGACTGACCTCACTGGAGAGAGAGAGAGGTAGGGAGAGAGAGAGGGAAGGAGAGAGAGAGAGAGAGTGAGTGAGTCTGGTAGTTTTAAGAGGATGTATTTTAGGCTGAACCTCTGTCACTTACAAATGGATTGTGTGTGTATCTCCGTATGCTGTGTGTGTTTGCGTGTGTTTCCCATGCCGTGTGTGCGTGTTACGTTCTCCACCTCTCCTTTTAGATAGATGAAAAGAAAATCAAGGCCATTGACGTCTCACCTACTGTCATACCCTTTAACTGATCTGTCCACCCCCATCTGTGTGTGGATTAACAAAAGAGCTTAGAATCTCTTTAATCAATTAATTGTTCTAGCCCCTGTGTGTGTGTGTGTGTGTGTGTGTGTGTGTGTGCGTGTGCGTGTGTGTGTGCGTGCGTGTGTGTGTGTGCGCGTGTGCGTGTGTGTGTGTGTGTGTGTGTGTGTGTGTGTGTGTGTGTGTGTGTGCGTGTGTGTGCATGCGCGTGTGTGTGTTGGGGCTGGGTATTGCCAGGGCCCTCGCGGTACGATACTTAGGTGCCGTTAAGATATGTATTGCGATTCTATATGCATTGCGATTTGATATTAGGATTTGGCGTTCCAAATATATTGCTCATTATATGTCTGCTGCAGAGACGCGAGAGAGAGCGTGAGGAAATTAGTTTTGATCAGTCAGGGAAATAGAAGTGATGAAAACATGTTGGGTCACCATTTAAAAAGAAGGTGGAGAACAATCAGTATGATGAAAAATACCAGAGTTTTACCGCACGTACAGCCCACTAGCGCTAGCAAACGCAACCTACAGTTTTTGTCATGTTGTCTTGTCTCTGTCCTTTCCCTTCACCCTGTCTCCCTCTGCTGGTCGTGTCAGGTTACCTTTTCTCCCCTTCTTTCCCCCAGCTGTTCCCTGTCTCCTCCTAACTACCCATTCACCCCGTTCCCCACCTGTTCCCTTTTTCCCTCTGATTAGGTCCCTATATCTCCCTCTGTTTCTGCTCCTGTCCTTGTCGGATTCTTGTTTGTTTGTGTTTCATGCCTGAGCCAGACTATCGTCATGTTTGCTGTAACCTTGTCCTGTCCTGTCGGAATCTGCCGGTCTATCTGAGCCTACCTACGTTTTGTTATTAAAGAAGCTCTGTTTAAGTTAGTTCGCTTTTGGGTCCTCATTCACTCACCATAACAGAAGAATCCGACCAAGAATGGACCCAGCGACTTCGGATCCTCTCCACTCAGCCGTCGGGATCCAGGGAGCGATGCTAGGCAGACACGAGCAGGAAGTGTCTGCTGCTCGACATGCCGTTGAGACCCTGGCCACCCAAGTCTCCAACCTCACAGAACAGGTTCACCATCTCCGCCTCGATCCACCGGCCACTTCCAGGGCTTTCGAATCTCCGGAGCCCAGAATCAATAACCCGCCGTGTTACTCTGGGGAGCCCACTGAATGCCGCTCGTTCCTCACCCAGTGTGATATTGTGTTTTCTCTCCAGCCCAACACTTACTCCAGGAGCACTGCTCGTGTCGCCTACGTCATATCTCTCCTTATTGGACGGGCTCGTGAGTGGGGCACGGCAATCTGGGAGGCAAGGGCTGAGTGTACTAACCAGTATCAGGACTTTAAGGAGGAGATGATACGGGTTTTTGATCGATCTGTTTTTGGGGAGGAGGCTTCCAGGGCCCTGTCTTCCCTATGTCAAGGTAATCGATCCATAACAGACTACTCTATTGAGTTTCGCACTCTTGCTGCCTCCAGTGGCTGGAACGAGCCGGCTTTGCTCGCTCGTTTTCTGGAGGGTCTCCGCGCAGAGGTAAAGGATGAGATTCTCTCCCGGGAGGTCCCTTCCAGCGTGGATTCCCTGATTGAACTCGCTATTCGCATTGAGCGACGGGTTGATCTGCGTCACCGAGCTCGTGGAAAGGAGCTCGCGTTCTCCGTTGCCCCCCTCTCCGCATCACTACCATCTTCCTCTGCCGGCTCGGGAGCTGAGCCTATGCAGCTGGGAGGTATCCGCATCTCGACTAAGGAGAGGGAACGGAGAATCACCAACCGCCTCTGTCTCTATTGCGGTTCTGCTGGTCATTTTGTCACTTCATGTCCAGTAAAAGCCAGAGCTCATCAGTAAGCGGAGGGCTACTGGTGAGCGCTACTACTCCTGTCTCTCCTTCAAGATCCTGCACTACCTTGTCGGTCCATCTACGCTGGACCGGTTCGTCAGCTTCCTGCAGTGCCTTAATAGACTCTGGGGCGGAGGGCTGTTTTATGGACGAGACCTGGGCTCGGGAACATGACATTCCTCTCAGACAGTTAAGGGAGTCCACGGCCTTGTTCGCCCTGGATGGTAGTCCTCTCCCCAGGATTCAGCGTGAGACGCTACCTTTAACCCTCACTGTTTCTGGTAATCATAGCGAAACCATTTCTTTTTTGATTTTTCGTTCACCTTTTACACCTGTTGTTTTGGGCCATCCCTGGCTAGTTTGTCATAATCCTTCCATTAATTGGTCTAGTAATTCTATCCTCTCCTGGAACGTCTCTTGTCATGTGAAATGTTTAATGTCTGCTATCCCTCCTGTTTCCTCTGTCTCTTCTTCACAGGAGGAGCCTGGTGATTTGACAGGGGTGCCGGAGGAATATCACGATCTGCGCACGGTGTTCAGTCGGTCCAGGGCCACCTCTCTTCCTCCACACCGGTCGTATGATTGTAGTATTGATCTCCTTCCGGGAACCACTCCCCCCCGGGGTAGACTATACTCTCTGTCGGCTCCCGAACGTAAGGCTCTCGAGGATTATTTGTCTGTAGCTCTTGACGCCGGTACCATAGTCCCCTCCTCCTCTCCCGCCGGAGCGGGGTTTTTTTTTGTCAAGAAGAAGGACGGGTCTCTGCGCCCCTGCATAGATTATCGAGGGCTGAATGACATAACAGTTAAGAATCGTTATCCGCTTCCTCTTATGTCTTCAGCCTTCGAGATCCTGCAGGGAGCCAGGTTTTTCACTAAGTTGGACCTTCGTAACGCTTACCATCTCGTGCGCATCAGGGAGGGGGACGAGTGGAAGACGGCGTTTAACACTCCGTTAGGGCACTTTGAATACCGGGTTCTTCCTTTCGGCCTCGCTAACGCTCCAGCTGTCTTTCAGGCATTAGTCAATGATGTCCTGAGAGACATGCTGAACATCTTTGTTTTCGTTTACCTTGACGATATCCTGATTTTTTCACCGTCACTCCAGATTCATGTTCAGCACGTTCGACGTGTCCTCCAGCGCCTTTTAGAGAATTGTCTTTTTGTGAAGGCTGAGAAGTGCACTTTTCATGCCTCCTCCGTCACATTTCTCGGTTCTGTTATTTCCGCTGAAGGCATTAAGATGGATCCCGCTAAAGTCCAAGCTGTCATTGATTGGCCCGTCCCTAAGTCACGCGTCGAGCTGCAGCGCTTTCTCGGCTTCGCGAACTTCTATCGTCGTTTCATCCGTAATTTCGGTCAGGTGGCCGCTCCTCTCACAGCCCTTACTTCTGTCAAGACGTGCTTTAAGTGGTCCGTTTCCGCCCAGGGAGCTTTTGATCTCCTCAAGAATCGTTTTACATCCGCTCCTATCCTTGTTACACCTGACGTCTCTAGACAGTTCGTTGTCGAGGTTGACGCGTCAGAGGTGGGCGTGGGAGCCATTCTTTCTCAGCGCTCCCTCTCTGACGACAAGGTCCACCCATGCGCGTATTTTTCTCATCGCCTGTCGCCGTCGGAACGTAACTATGATGTGGGTAACCGCGAACTGCTCGCCATCCGGTTAGCCCTAGGCGAATGGCGACAGTGGTTGGAGGGGGCGACCGTTCCTTTTGTCGTTTGGACTGACCATAGGAACCTTGAGTACATCCGTTCTGCCAAACGACTTAATGCGCGTCAGGCGCGTTGGGCGCTGTTTTTCGCTCGTTTCGAGTTCGTGATTTCTTATCGTCCGGGCTCTAAGAACACCAAGCCTGATGCTTTGTCTCGTCTCTTCAGTTCTTCAGTAGCCTCCACTGACCCCGAGGGGATTCTCCCTGAGGGGCGTGTTGTCGGGTTGACTGTCTGGGGAATTGAGAGGCAGGTAAAACAAGCGCTCACTCACACTCCGTCGCCGCGCGCTTGTCCTAGGAACCTTCTTTTCGTTCCCGTTCCTACTCGTCTGGCCGTTCTTCAGTGGGCTCACTCTGCCAAGTTAGCCGGCCACCCTGGCGTTCGGGGTACGCTTGCTTCCATTCGCCAGCGTTTTTGGTGGCCCACCCGGGAGCATGACACGCGTCGTTTCGTGGCTGCTTGTTCGGTCTGCGCGCAGACTAAGTCCGGTAACTCTCCTCCTGCCGGCCGTCTCAGGCCGCTTCCTATTCCCTCTCGACCGTGGTCTCACATCGCCTTAGATTTTGTCACCGGACTGCCTTCGTCAGCGGGGAAGACTGTTATTCTTACGGTTGTCGATAGGTTCTCTAAGGCGGCCCATTTCATTCCCCTTGCTAAGCTTCCTTCTGCTAAAGAGACGGCACAAATCATCATCGAGAATGTTTTCAGAATTCATGGCCTTCCGTCAGACGTCGTTTCGGACAGAGGTCCGCAATTCACGTCTCAATTTTGGAGGGAGTTTTGCCGTTTGATTGGGGCTTCCGTCAGTCTCTCTTCCGGCTTTCACCCCCAGTCTAACGGTCAAGCAGAACGGGCCAATCAGACTATTGGTCGCATCTTACGCAGTCTTTCTTTTCGCAACCCTGCGTCTTGGTCAGAACAGCTCCCCTGGGCAGAATACGCCCACAACTCGCTTCCTTCGTCTGCGACCGGGCTATCTCCTTTTCAGAGTAGCCTCGGGTACCAGCCTCCGCTGTTCTCATCTCAGTTCGCCGAGTCCAGCGTCCCCTCCGCTCAGGCTTTTGTCCAACGTTGCGAGCGCACCTGGAAGAGGGTCAGGTCTGCACTTTGCCGTTATAGGACGCAGACTGTGAGGGCTGCTAATAAGCGTAGAACTAAGAGTCCTAGATATTGTCGCGGTCAGAGAGTTTGGCTCTCCACTCAGAACCTTCCCCTTAAGACGGCTTCTCGCAAGTTGACCCCGCGGTTCATTGGTCCGTTCCGTATTTCTCGGGTCATTAATCCTGTCGCAGTTCGACTTCTTCTTCCGCGATACCTTCGTCGCGTCCACCCGGTCTTCCACGTCTCCTGCATTAAGCCCGTTCTTCGCGCCCCCGCTCGTCTTCCCCCCCCCCCCCCCATCCTTGTCGAGGGCGCACCCATCTACAGGGTCCGCAGGATTTTGGACATGCGTCCTCGGGGCCGTGGTCACCAGTACCTTGTCGATTGGGAGGGGTACGGTCCTGAGGAGAGGAGTTGGGTTCCCTCTCGGGACGTGCTGGACCGTGCGCTGATCGAGGATTTCCTCCGTTGCCGCCAGGTTTCCTCCTCGAGTGCGCCAGGAGGCGCTCGGTGAGTGGGGGGGTACTGTCATGTTGTCTTGTCTCTGTCCTTTCCCTTCACCCTGTCTCCCTCTGCTGGTCGTGTCAGGTTACCTTTTCTCCCCTTCTTTCCCCCAGCTGTTCCCTGTCTCCTCCTAACTACCCATTCACCCCGTTCCCCACCTGTTCCCTTTTTCCCTCTGATTAGGTCCCTATATCTCCCTCTGTTTCTGCTCCTGTCCTTGTCGGATTCTTGTTTGTTTGTGTTTCATGCCTGAGCCAGACTATCGTCATGTTTGCTGTAACCTTGTCCTGTCCTGTCGGAATCTGCCGGTCTATCTGAGCCTACCTACGTTTTGTTATTAAAGAAGCTCTGTTTAAGTTAGTTCGCTTTTGGGTCCTCATTCACTCACCATAACAGTTTTACATTTATTTTACAAATCGATACTTGGGAGCCATATCAATATACAATCGTCCAAAAATAATATTGCGATATGCAACTATTGACTAGTCTGTGTGTATGAACCATTGGGTTGTAAATTGAAGTTCTGCCTCAGGGTAGCAGGTGAAAAGAGGGAGCGAGAGAGGGAAATAGAGAGAGTGGGGGTAAGGAAGGAGAGAGGGGAGAGAGAGAGCCAAAGATAGACATTGAATTCTCTATTACGGCCCTCCCTCTCACACCTCCAGGGAGACCGAAGGGAAGGTTGAGCTGGGCCGAGAGAATCAAGCGTCTCTGAGAAGAACTGCTGATTTAGGATCAATTTATCCTTTTAGATGAATAAGATGGACAGGGGAGTACTGCTAAATAGCATATATTACTGATCCTAGATCAGTACTCTTACTCTGAGAAGCTCGAAAACATACGGACCCTGATGTTGGATAAGCAAGGCTTAGAGGAGGAGGCTGCAACAAGCTCTCACCGACTCACTGCAGAATCCGACGTTTGTCCATAAACGTCAAATTGCGAAGGATAAGTTTAGGCATTCATTCCAAATGGTTAAGGGATTATGGTTTAGGACAGGGTTAAAATAAAACAAATAGTGCCTAGAACTGGGATTGAACATGTGACAAAAACGAAAACAACTCCGGGTTACGTTTGTGGCATTAATTCGGAATGTTAAGGATGAAGGTATAGTATAGGGAATAAACCAAAAAAAAAAAAAATGTCTAGCTCTGGAATTGAACACGCAACCCTCAAAGCTGGAGCTTGCGGCTTATGTCCATTCGCCATCCCCGTCCACAACGCCCTAGCACAGCGGTTCCGAAACCGGGGCTTGCCTGATATGAAAATGTGGTCACGGGAGAATTTCTCAAAACCTGGTAAAAAATATATATATATACACTACTGATCAAAAGTTTTAGAACACCTACTCATTCAAGGGTTTTTCTTTTCTTCTTTACTATTTTCTACATTGTAGAATAATAGTGAAGACATCAAAACTATGAAATAACACATATGGAATCATGTAGTAACCAAAAAAGTTTGAAACAAATCAAAATATATTTTATATTTGAGATTCTTCAAATAGCCACCCTTTGCCTTGATGACAGCTTTGCACACTCTTGGCATTCTCTCAACCAGTTTCACCTGGAATACTTTTCCAACCGTCTTGAAGGAGTTCCCACACATGCTGAGCACTTGTTGGCTGCTTTTTCTTCACTCTGTGGTCTGACTCATCCCAAACCATCTCAGTTTCATTGAGGCCGGGTGATTGTGGAAGCCAGGTCATCTGATGCAGCACTCAATCACTTTCCTTTTTGGTAAAATAGCCCTTACACATCCTGGAGGTATGTTGGGTTATTGTCCTATTGAAAAACAAATGATAGTCTAAGCCCAAACCAGATGGGATGGCGTATCGTTGCAGAATGCTATGGTAGCCATGTTGGTTAAGTGTGCCTTGAATTCTAAATAAATCACCTACAGTGTCACCAGCAAAGCACCAGCAAAACACCTCCTTCTCCATGCTTCACGGTGGGAACCACACACGCAGAGATCATCTGTTCACCCACACTGCGTCTCACAAAGACACAGCGGTTGGAAACAAAAATCTCAAATTTGAACTCATCAGACCAAAGGACAGATTTCCACCGGTCTGATGACCATTGCTCGTGTTTCTTGGCCGAAGCAAGTCTCTTCTTATTGGTGTCCTTTAGTAGTGGTTTCTTTGCAGCAATTCGACCATGAAAGCCTGATTCATGCAGTCTCATCTGAACAGTTGATTTTGAAATGTGTCTGTTACTTAAACTCTGTGAATAATTTATTTGGGCTGCAATTTCTGAGGCTGGTAACTCTAATGAACTTATCCTCTGCAGCAGAGGTAACGCTGGGTCTTCCATTCCTGTGGCGGTCCTCATGAGAGCCAGTTTCATCATAGTGCTTGATGGTTTTTGCGATTGCACTTGAAGAAACTTTCAAAATTCTTGAAATGTTCCGGATTGACTGACCTTCACATCTTAAAGTAATGATGTAATGATTTTCTCTTTGCTTATTTGAGATGTTTTTGCCATAATATGGACTTGGTCTTTTACCAAATAGGGCCATCTTCTGTATACCACCCCTAACTTGTCACAACACAACTGTTTGGCTGAAATGCATTAAGAAGGAAAGAAATTCCACAAATTAATTTTTAACAAGGCACACCTGTTAATTGAAATGCATTCCAGGAGACTACCTCATGAAGCTGGTTGAGAGTGTGCAAAGCTGTTGTTGCAAAGGGTGGCTATTTGAAGAATCTCAAATATAAAATATATTTTGAAACGTTTTTGGTTACTAGATGATTCCATATGTGTTATTTCATAGTTTTGATGTCTTCACTATTATTTTACAATGTAGAAAATGTTTTAAAAATAAAAGAAAAACCCTTGAATGAGTAGGTTGGCGATGTAGAGGTGCAGTGCCTAGCTCCACTCCTATTCCCCAGGCGCTCTCTTTTGATGACTTCTGTAACCGTAATAGCCTTGGTTTCATGCATGTTAACATTAGAAGCCTCCTCCCTAAGTTTGTTCTATTCACTGCTTTAGCACACTCTGCCAACCCGGATGTTCTAGCTGTGTCTGAATCCTGGCTTAGGAAGACCACCAAAAATTCAGACATTTTAATTCCAAACTACAACATTTTCAGACAAGATAGAACTGCCAAAGGGGGCGGTGTTGCAATCTACTGCAAAGATAGCCTGCAGAGTTCTGTCCTACTATCCAGGTCTGTACCCAAACAATTTGAACTTCTACTTTTAAAAATCCACCTCTCTAAAAACAAGTCTCTCACCGTTGCCGCCTGCTATAGACCACCCTCTGCCCCCAGCTGTGCTCTGGACACCATATGTGAACTGATTGCCCCCCATCTATCTTCAGAGCTTGCGCTGCTAGGCGACCTAAATTGGAACATGCTTAACACCCCAGCCATCCTACAATCTAAACTTGATGCCCTCAACCTCACACAAATTATCAATGAACCTACCAGGTACCTCCCCAAAGCCTTAAACACGGGCACCCTCATAGATATCATCCTAACCAACTTGCCCTCTAAATACACCTCTGCTGTTTTCAACCAAGATTTCAGCGATCACTGCCTCATTGCCTGCATCCGTAATGGGTCAGCGGTCAAACGACCTCCACTCATCACTGTAAAACGCTCCCTGAAACACTTCAGCGAGCAGGCCTTTCTAATCGACCTGGCCGGGGTATCCTGGAAGGATATTGATCTCATCCCGTCAGTAGAGGATGCCTGGATATTTTTTAAAAATGCCTTCCTAACCATCTTAAATAAACATGCCCCATTCAAGAAATTTAGAACCAGGAATAGATATAGCCCTTGGTTCTCCCCAGACCTGACTGCCCTTAACCAACAAAAAAACATCCTATGGCGTTCTGCATTAGCATCGAACAGCCCCCGTGATATGCAGCTGTTCAGGGAAGCTAGAAACCATTATACACAAGCAGTTAGAAAAGCCAAGGCTAGCTTTTTCAAGCAGAAATTTGCTTCCTGCAACACTAACTCAAAAAAGTTCTGGGACACTGTAAAGTCCATGGAGAATAAGAACCCCTCCTCCCAGCTGCCCACTGCACTGAAGATAGGAAATACTGTCACCACTGATAAATCCACCATAATTGAGAATTTCAATAAGCATTTTTCTACGGCTGGCCATGCTTTCCACCTGGCTACTCCTACCCCGGTCAACAGCACTGCACCCCCCACAACAACTCGCCCAAGCCTTCCCCATTTCTCCTTCTCCCAAATCTGCTCTGCTGATGTTCTGAATGAGCTGCAAAATCTGGACCCCTACAAATCAGCCGGGCTAGACAATCTGGACCCTTTCTTTCTAAAATTATCTGCCAAAATTGTTGCCACCCCTATTACTAGCCTGTTCAACCTCTCTTTCGTGTCGTCTGAGATTCCCAAAGATTGGAAAGCAGCTGCGGTCATCCCCCTCTTCAAAGGGGGTGACACTCTTGACCCAAACTGCTACAGACCTATATCTATCCTACCATGCCTTTCTAAGGTCTTCGAAAGCCAAGTCAACAAACAGATTACCGACCATTTCGAATCTCACCATACCTTCTCTGCTATGCAATCTGGTTTCAGAGCTGGTCATGGGTGCACCTCAGCCACGCTCAAGGTCCTAAATGATATCTTAACCGCCATCGATAAGAAACATTACTGTGCAGCCGTATTCATTGATCTGGCCAAGGCTTTCGACTCTGTCAATCACCACATCCTCATCGGCAGACTCGACAGCCTTGGTTTCTCAAATGATTGCCTCACCTGGTTCACCAACTACTTCTCTGATAGAGTTTAGTGTGTCAAATCGGAGGGTCTGCTGTCCAGACCTCTGGCAGTCTCTATGGGGGTGCCACAGGGTTCAATTCTTGGACCGACTCTCTTCTCTGTATACATCAATGAGGTCGCTCTTGCTGCTGGTGAGTCTCTGATCCACCTCTACGCAGACGACACCATTCTGTATACTTCTGGCCCTTCTTTGGATACTGTATTAACAACCCTCCAGGCAAGCTTCAATGCCATACAACTCTCCTTCCGTGGCCTCCAATTGCTCTTAAATACAAGTAAAACTAAATGCATGCTCTTCAACCGATCGCTACCTGTACCTACCCGCCTGTCCAACATTACTACTCTGGACGGCTCCGACTTAGAATACGTGGACAACTACAAATACTTAGGTGTCTGGTTAGACTGTAAACTCTCCTTCCAGACCCATATCAAACATCTCCAATCCAAAGTTAAATCTAGAATTGGCTTCCTATTTCACAACAAAGCATCCTTCACTCATGCAGCCAAACATACCCTTGTAAAACTGACCATCCTACCAATCCTCGACTTTGGCGATGTCATTTACAAAATAGCCTCCAATACCCTACTCAACAAATTGGATGCAGTCTATCACAGTGCAATCCGTTTTGTCACCAAAGCCCCATATACTACCCACCATTGCGACCTGTACGCTCTCGTTGGCTGGCCCTCGCTTCATACTCGTCGCCAAACCCACTGGCTCCATGTCATCTACAAGACCCTGCTAGGTAAAGTCCCCCCTTATCTCAGCTCGCTGGTCACCATTGCATCTCCCACCTGTAGCACACGCTCCAGCAGGTATATCTCTCTAGTCACCCCCAAAACCAATTCTTTCTTTGGCCGCCTCTCCTTCCAGTTCTCTGCTGCCAATGACTGGAACGAACTACAAAAATCTCTGAAACTGGAAACACTTATCTCCCTCACTAGCTTTAAGCACCAACTGTCAGAGCAGCTCACAGATTACTGCACCTGTACATAGCCCACCTATAATTTAGCCCAAAGAACTACCTCTTTCCCTACTGTATTTAATTAATTAATTTATTTTGCTCCTTTGCACCCCCATTATTTTTATTTCTACTTTGCACATTCTCCCATTGCAAATCTACCATTCCAGTGATTTACTTGCTATATTGTATCTACTTTGCCACCATGGCCTTTTTGCCTTTACCTCCCTTATCTCACCTCATTTGCTCAAATCGTATATAGACTTGTTTATACTGTATTATTGACTGTATGTTTGTTTTACTCCATGTGTAACTCTGTGTCGTTGTATGTGTCGAACTGCTTTGCTTTATCTTGGCCAGGTCGCAATTGTAAATGAGAACTTGTTCTCAACTTGCCTACCTGGTTAAATAAAGGTGAAATAAAAAATAAATAAATAAAAAGGTGTTCTTAAACTTTTGACTTGTACTGTATATGCAGTATGTAATATCGTCTATGTCTATCAAAATAATTATAATGCGGCTAACCTTAATCTAAATGAAAATGATTCATATCTAAAAGTAAAAATTCAACTAGAGAGTGCCCTTAGAATGGTGGGAAAAGACCGCACCTGAGCGTTGCACTTGAATCATTCCCGTGGTGAATGGCTGAGCCACTGCGCTATGAAGCCACACACTATTGCACAGACTTTGCTGTCACCGGCGGCAATAGATATGGTGAAAATAATTTGCTGCGAGGCAGAGGCACAGAATCTCACATCAATGCCTTTGTCAGATAACACGGGGGAAACTAGGAACTGATTCTATAGCTAGCACTCAAGAGGAAACTCTGACTGAATGACATAAATCCCCGCTCTCCAGATGGACTTTAGCTGTGAGGGCCGAGTTGCCTGTGCATGGACTTTTGTTCAATACATGTCGTGGGATGCTATTCACATGGACAAATTGTTCTGTCTCACGATTCCAGAGCATGGAACTGCACAGGCTATGTTTAGTGTGCTGCGTGGTTATATTGATGAAAAACACAGATGGCTTTGGCACAGATGGGGCTCCGTCTATCATGGGATGGCGGGCAGGCCTCTGCACTCTAGTTATGAATGTGTCTCCCTTTGCCATGTGGATGCATTGTATGATACAACCACAGAGCTACACTATACACAGTACAAGTCAAATCTCTGGACACACCTACTCAGTCAAGATTTTTTTTATTTATTTGAACTGTTTTCTACATTGTAGAATAATAGTGAAGACATGAAAACGGTGGAAACCACGCATGCGGAGATCATCCGTTCAACCTACTCTGCGTCTCACAAATACACGGCGGTTGGAACCAAAAATCTCCAATTTGGACGAATCAGACCAATGGACGGATTTCCACCGGTCTAATGTCCATTGCTTGTGTTTCTTGGTCAAAACAAGTCTCTTACTATTGGTGTCCTTTAGTAGTGGTTTCTTTGCAGCAATTTGACCTTGGAGGCTGATTCATGCAGTCTCCTCTGAACAGTCGATGTTGAAATGTTGAAATAAAAAGCATTTATTTGGGCTGAAATTTCTGAGGCTGGTAACTCTAATGAACTTATCCTCTGTAGCAGATGTAACTCTGGGTCTTCCGTTCCTGTGGCGGTCCTCATGAGAGTCAGTTTCATCATAGCGTGGTCGATTGCACTTAAAGAAACTTTCAAAGTTCTTGAAATGTTCCGGATTGACTGACCTTCATGTCTTAAAGTAATGATGGACTGTCATTTCTCTTTGCTTATTTGAGATGTTTTTGCCATAATATGGACTTGGTATTTTACCAAATAGAGTTACCTTCTGTATACCACCCATACCTTGTCACAACATCTGACTGGCTCAAACGCATTAAGAAGGAAAGACATTCTACAAATTAACTTTTTAACGAGACACACCTGTGAATTGAAATGCATTCCAGGTGACGACCTCATGAAGCTGGTTGAGAGAATGCCAAGAGTGTGCAAAACTGTAATCAAGGTAAAGGGTGGCTACTTTGAAGAATCTCAAATGTAAAATATATATGGATTTGTTTAACACTTTTTTTTGGTTACTACATGATTCCTTATGTGTTATTTCATAGTTGTGATGTCTTCACTGTTATTCTCCAATGTAGAAAATAGTCAAAATAAAGAAAACATTTCTGCTCTGCTAGAGCAGTCCCGGTCAACTGTAAGCGCTGTTATTTTGAAGTGGAAACGTCTAGAAGCAACACCGGATCAGCCGCGAAGTCGTAAGGGCTCACCGAAGAGATCCACCGAGTGCTGAAGCATGTAGCGCGTGTACAAATCTTTTGTCCTCGGTTGCAACTCACTACCAAGTTCCAAATTGCCTCTGTAAGCAACGTCAGCACAATAACTGTTCTTCGGGAGCTGAAATGGGTTTCCATGGCCGTGCAGCCGCACACAAGCCTGAGATCATCATGCGCCATGCCAAGCATTGGCTGGAGTGGTGTAAATCTCGCCGCCATTGGACTCTGGGGCAGTGGAAACACATTCCTATGGAGTGATGAATAACGCTTCACCATCTGGCAGTTCGACGGATGAATCTGTGTTTGGTGGATGCCAGGAGAACGCTACCTGCCCCAATGCATAGTGCCAACTGTAAAGTTTGGCCGAGGAATAATGGTTTTTATGGTTTGGTCAAAGCACCTCAGTTCCTGTGAAGGGAAATCTTAATTCTACAGCATACAATAACATTCTAGACGATTCTGTGCTTCCAACTTTGTGGCAACAGTTTGGGGAAGGGCCTTTCCGGTTCCAGCATGACAATGCCACCATGCACATAGTGAGGTCCATACAAAAATGGTTTGTCAAGATCACTGTGGAATATCTTGACTGGCCTGCACAGAGCCCTGACCTCAACCCCATCGAACACCTTTGTGATGATTTTGGAATGTCGACCACGAGCCGGACCTAATCGCCCAACATCAGTCCCCGACCTCACTAATGCTCTTGTGCAAGTTTCTGAATTAAGTCCCTACAACAATGTTTCAACATCTAGTGAAAGCCTTCCCAGAAGAGTGGAGGCTGTTATTGCAGCAAAGGGGGGGGGGGGGGGGGGGGCAACTCCATATTAATGCCAATGATTTTGGAATGAGAGGGTTGATGAGCAGGTGTCCACATACTTTTGGTAATATAGTGTATAATGGATACATTGAGAGTAACTGGTGGCAAAAGAGGTGAGCGCAGAACTCGGCAAACAAATTTGATTGTAAACTACATCGCGCCTGTCTGTTTGCAAAACTATGTGGTGAAATGAGGTCAGAGCATGACAATGTTCTATTTCACACCAAGGGCTTGGTGGTTGTTGAGTGGGAGTGTTGGAAAGATTGTTTGTATTGAGAGGGGAACTGTTGTCATTCGCAATGGGTGTAAAAAAAAAACAACAACAAAAAAACAGACTTTGACTTTCTGTGTTATGAAAAGAAAATGTGTCTCCTTGCCTATTTTAACAGGCATAGTTGGGGAAACTGAACGAACGGAATGCAGGCATGCAGGGGAAATACAAAAACGCTATACAGATGAGTGACCGAATCAGCGAAATCCATTTGACTGTGATCCTGGCTCGGTTGACATGCCGGTAAGTGAAATCGAACAGCTGATCGAGCTGTCATGTGACCGAAATGCTGCAGACAACTCATTCACATCACAGGTCACTTGCGGAGGAGTTTTGGTTCCTGACTCGGAGGGACACGGCACTAAAACTCATGGTACGCTGATCCAGGGCTCTCGTCTGCGTTTAAAAACAAAATACCCATCCAGGTGGGACGTGACGGAGAGAGTCGAGGTGCGCACTGTCGATCACACCCCCCCACGACATTGAGATGTTCCCGACATGCATCAAGCGCACCCATCGCATTAGTGGTGGTGATAGAAGAGAAATGATGTCACACTCATTTTGAATTTGATTGTCATAAGTATATGATGGTGTGTTGAGAATACAATCAGGGGTACTGTTAGAATGTTTAGCAATTGACTGCCATCGCCTCAATTTAAAAAAGTGAACATTGGCCGTTAATTACATTATTGTAATTTATGTTGACATTGTTGGGGTCGTGAGAATTTTCAGATGTCAA